>NC_052321.1:20909905-21054905 GCF_016432855.1 Salvelinus namaycush | reverse complement strand
TACTCTACCCTACTCTACCCTACCCTACCCTACTCTACCCTACACTACCCTACTCTACTCTACCCTACTCTACCCTACTCTACTCTACTCTACCCTACTCTACCCTACTCTACCCTACTCTACTCTACTCTACTCTACTCTACTCTACCCTACTCTACTCTACCCTACTCTACCCTACTCTACCCTACTCTACTCTACTCTACTCTACTCTACTCTACTCTACCCTACTCTACCCTACTCTACTCTACCCTACCCTACCCTACCCTACTCTACTCTACTCTACTCTACCCTACTCTACTCTACCTTACTCTACTCTAGCCTACTCTACTCTACCCTACCCTCCTCTACTCTACCCTACTCTACCCTACCCTACTCTACCCTACTCTACTCTACCCTACCCTACTCTACTCTACCCTACCCTACACTACCCTACTCTACCCTACTCTACTCTACTCTACCCTACCCTACCCTACTCTACTCTACCCTACTCTACTCTAGCCTACTCTACTCTACCCTACCCTCCTCTACTCTACCCTACCCTACTCTACTCTACTCTACCCTACTCTACACTACACCACCCTACCCTACCCTCCTCTACTCTACTCTACTCTACCCTACTCTACCCTACCCTCCTCTACTCTACTCTACTCTACTCTACTCTACTCTACTCTACTCTACTCTACTCTACTCTACTCTACTCTACTCTACTCTACTCTACCCTACTCTACTCTACTCTACCCTACTCTACTCTACTCTAGCCTACTCTACTCTACCCTACCCTCCTCTACTCTACCCTACCCTACTCTACTCTACTCTACCCTACTCTACACTACACCACCCTACCCTACCCTCCTCTACTCTACTCTACTCTACTCTACCCTACTCTACCCTACCCTCCTCTACTCTACTCTACTCTACTCTACTCTACTCTGACATTGGTGCATCATGAATCCCCCTGCCCAACCTTTGAGTGAAACATACAGTATGAGTGCATATGAATGTCTAGTGTATAAAGAGCAATCTTTACATAGCATATACACTGAGTGAACAAAACATTAAGAACACCTTCCTAATATTGAGTTGCACCCCCTTTTGCCCTCAGAACAGCCTCAATTGGTCTGGGCATGGACTCTACAAAGTGTGGAAAGCGTTCCACAGGGATGCTGGCCCATATTGACTCCAATGCTTCCCACAGTTGTTGGATGTCCTTTGGGTAGTGGACCATTCTTGATACACACAAGAAACTGTTGAGCATGAAAAACCCAGCAGCGTTACAATTCTTGACACAAACCGGTGCGCCTGGCACCTACTACCATACTCCGTTCAAAAGCACTTAAATATTTTGTCTTGCACATTCACCCTCTGAATGGCACACATACACAATCTATTTCTTAATTGTCTCAAGGATTAAAAATTATTATTTTTAACCTGTCTCCTCCCCTTCATCTACACTGATTGAAGTGACATCAATAAGGGATCATAGTTTCACCTGGATTATCCTGGTCAGTCTATGTCGTGGAAAGAGCAGGTGTTCTTAATGTTTTGTACACTCTGTGTATATAAGTAGTTAATGGGGGTATCAGTCTTTGTCATTGTAGCCATTTCACTACGTCTTGTCTCTGTAATAGGCACACACAGAGCCATAGACTTAGCTGTTCTCAAGCCGAAGCACAGTCCTGGATAATGGAGAAAGGTCCTCTTCCATGGATTCTTCTCAAAAGGAATGAAGGCAAAATATTGTTTTTAAATGAATAAGACATTGTTTAAGAAAGAAATGAACTTCCCAATGAAATACCATTGCATTCTCTCAGCATTGCTGACTAGATATCTAATGGTTTTGTGCAACACATCATTTTTGGATTTCTTAAATTAATTATTTAAAAAGTTTTCTTGGTAAAAATGAATAAGATCTTGAAGACTACTTCTTAGTGATGGGCATGAGTAATCGAGTACTAGAGTACTGAAACGGACGTCAAAGCTCGATCTTTAACCAGATTTTTTTTTAAATCAAACACTCTAAAACTATTTGGTGGAATGTGCTTTGTGGCTGCCCGAACAGACAAGTTACATTTTGTCTTGAAGACAAGGTTAATTCGCTTCGACTCTAGTGTTCCATTTGTACATGTGCATTTGCAGGGCACAACAAAAAACAAACCAAGCCAAGAATCACACCGTTCTTCTCCATCAATTCCCTTTCCCCTCCTTGTCTCATTCACTTAAATGCATTGCGACCGCTCCCTCCACACACGCATGCTGAGTGTGCACACAAGCTCCCATTAGGCCTACAGAAATAAATGTAAATAAAAACATGTCTAACTGATGGGATACAGAAGCTACATTCCTTGCCAAATGACGACAGTTTTATCACAAATTCAAAAGGGACTAGTTAATTGAAGTAGGAAAATATGTGTTCCAACAACCAGCTGCAGTTTTGGAATAATTGCATCCCGCCTATTTTCCGCTTAAGCTTTGCGAACTGCTAGTGCCATTTACAATTGGTTAGCCTAGACTATAACCCCCTAAACATAGACAGGTTCCACACTGACAATATGCAAAAGCATTAGTTTGAGCCCTGTTTCAAACTTTTATTTAACTTTTATTTAACTAGGAAAGTCAGTTAAGAACAAATTCTTATTTACAATGATGGCCTACCCCGGCCAAACCCGGACGACACTGGGCCAATTGTGCACCACCCTATGGAACTCCCAATCACAGCCCGATGTGATTCAGCCTGGATTCCAACGTGGGACTGTAGTGATGCCTCCTGCATTGAGATGCAGTGCCTTAGGCCGCTGCACCACTCGGGAGCCCCCTGGGAGAATAACTCAAGAGTGATCATCTGCTATCCCCTCCAAAATGGCACTGGAGGGACTAGCAGCTGCTTTACAGGCTCCTGACCAATTTTGCTATTTAGTGTTTTTTTGTGCTTATCGTAACTGATTTTGTACATAATGTTTCCGCCATCGTTTCCTATGACCGAAAAGAGCTTCTGGACATCAGAACAGCTATCACTAACCTCAATATGGATAAGGACTTCAAAGAGTTGGAGGTGAAGGACATGTTGATTATCACGGATGAGGCCCAAATCCAAGACACTCGGAAAAGGAGGCGCTATAGAGGCCGGCATGCGGGATACCTGACAAGACTACATTGGAGAATGGATAAACTGCCCCTGCCCTCTGTTCTGTTGGCTAACTTGCAATCACTGGAGAATAAACTGGACGAGTTCTATTCGAGACTATCCTATCAACGTGATCTGAAGAATTGTAGTATCCTATGTTTCCCCAAGTCATGGCTGAACAAGGACATGGAAAATGTAAATCTAGCTGTTTTGTCTATACATCGGCTGGACAGAACAGCAGGATCGGAGAAACTCAGGGGAGGGGGTGTTTGTACCTTTGTTAAGTTCTTTATGATAGGGGGCAGCATTTTCACTTTTGGATGAATTGCGTGCCCATAGTGAACTGCCTCCTACTCTGTCCCAGATGCTAATATATGCATATTATTATTACTATTGGATATAAAACACTATGAAGTTTCTAAAACTGTTTGAATGATGTCTGTGAGTATAACAGAACTCATATGGCAGGCAAAAACCTGAGAAAAAATCCAAACAGGAAGTGAGAATTCTGAGACTGGTCAATGTTCAACTCATCGCCGATTCAATTCCCTGTAAGATAAGGATCTGTTTGCACTTCCTACGCCTTCCACTAGATGTCAACAGTCTGTAGAACGTGGAATGAAGCCTCTAGTGTGATGTGGGGCCGGATGGGAGGTGTTTCAGTCATTGGTCTGGCAGAATGCCAGTTCCTGGTCATGCGCTTTCCTCATGATATCGCCTTGCATTCCATAACTTCTACAGACATGAAGGAATGTTCCGGTTGGAACGTTATTGGATATATATGATAACAACATCCTGAAGATTGATTCTCTACTTAGTTTGACCAGTTTATTCGACCTGTTATATAAGTTTTCGTCCGAGTTTGCCTGCATCTGCGCGAGCGTTTGGACATGTGCACTAAACATGCTAGCAAAAGTAGCTACTTTGTCACGCCCTGACCATAGAGATCCTTTTTATGTCTCTATTTTGGTTGGTCAGGGCGTGAGTTTGGGTGGGCATTCTATGTCTGGTGTTCTATGTTGTCTATTTCTTTGTGTTTGGCCGTGTGTGGTTCTCAATCAGAGGCAGCTATCTATCGTTGTCTCTGATTGAGAACCATATTTAAGTAGCCTGTTTTCCCACTTTGAGTTGTGGGTGATTATTTTCTGTTTAGTGTTTTTCGTCACCTTTCAGAACTGTTCGTTTGTCGTTTTGTTAGAGTGTTCATATTTATTAAAATAACGTATTATGAATACTTACCACGCTGCACCTTGGTCCTCTTCTCCTTCTCCCGACGACAATCGTGACATACTTAGACATAAGTAATGGACATTATCGAACAAAACAACGATTTATTGTGGAACTAGGATTCCTGGGAGTGCATTCTGATGAAGATGATCAAAGGTAAGTGAATATTGATGTAATTTTTCTGTGGCTATGTACTGAGCTAACATAATTGTTTGGTGTGCTTTCCCCGTAAATCCTTTTTGAAATCAGACATGTTGGCTGGATTCACAACATGTGTAGCTTTAATTTGGTCTTTCATGTGTGATTTCATGAAAGATAGATTTTTATAGTAATATATTTGAATTTGGCTCGCTACATTTTTTCTGGCTTTTGGCCAAGTGGGACGCTACCGTCCCACATATCCCAGAGAAGTTAACTTCTCTAGGATAGGGGGCAGCATTTTCACGTTTGGATGAAAAGCATACCCAAATTCAACTGCCAGCTACACATCCCCAGAAGATAGGATATGCATATTATTAGTAGATTTGGATAGAAAACACTCTGAAGTTTCTAAAACTGTTTGAATCATGTCTGTGAGTATAACAAAACTTATTTAGCAGGCGAAACCCCAAAGGACAAACCATTCAGATTCTTTTTTTTTTTTAGGTCACTCTCTTTTCAATGTGTTTTCATTGGGAATACAGATTTCTAATTGACCTTGTTGCAGTTCCTACCGCTTCCACTGGATGTCAACAGTCTTTAGAAATTGGTTGAGGTTTTTTCCTTTGTGTAATGAAGAAGTACGGCCATCTTGAACGAGGGTCACTGGAAGTGTCCTGTTAGTTAGAGGCGCGAGACCAGAAAGCTAGCTACAGTTTGTTTTAATCCTGTATTGAACACAGATCATCCTGTCTTCAATTTTATCGATTATTTACGTTAAAAAATACCTAAAGTTGTATTACAAAAGTAGTTTGAAATTTTTTGGCAAAGTTTACAGGTGACTTTTGAGATATTTTGTAGTCACGTTTCACAAGTTGGAACCGGTATTTTTCTGGATCAAACGCGCCAAATAAATGGACATTTTGGATATATATCGACGGAATTAATCGAACAAAAGGACCATTTGTGATGTTTATGGGACATATTGGAGTGCCAACAACAGAAGCTCGTCAAAGGTAAGGCATGAATTATAATTTTATTTCTGCCTATTTGTGTCGCGCCTGCAGGGTTGAAATATGCTTCTCTCTCTTTGTTTACTATGGTGCTAACTCAGATAATAGCATCGTTTGCTTTCGCCAAAAAGCCTATTTGAATTCTGACATGTTGGCTGGATTCACAACCAGTGTAGCTTTAATTTGGTATCTTTCATGTGTGATTTAATGAAAGTTTGATTTTTATAGTAATTTATTTTGAATTTGGCGCTCTGCATTTTTACTGGCTTTTGGCCAAGTGGGACGTTAGCGTCCCACATATCCCAGAGAAGTTAACAACAGCTGGTGTGCAATTTCTAATATTAAGGAAGTCTCGAAGATCTGCTCGCTTGAGTAAGAATACCTCATGATAAGCTGTAGACCATAATATTTACCAATCGCCATTTTTTGTAGCTGTCTATTTACCACCACAAAACAGTGCTGGCACTAAGACCGCACTCAGCGAACTGTATAGGGCCATAAGCAAACAAGAAAATGCTCATCCAGAGGCGGTGCTCCTAGTGACCGATGATTATAATGCAGGAAAACTGAAATCTGTTTTACCTCATTTCTACCAGCATTTCACCTGCGCAACTATAGGCAAATAAACTTTACATCACCTCTACTCCACACACAGAGAAGCATACAAAGCTCTCAATCGCCCTCTGTTTTTTCAAATCTGACCATAATTCTATACTCGTGATTCCTGCTCACAAGTAAAAACTCAAACAGGAAGTACCAGTGACGCGCTCAACACGGAAGTGGTCCGATGAAGCAGATGCTAAGCTACAGTACTGTTTTGCTAGCACAGACTGGAATATATTCTGAGATTCATCCCATGGCACTGAGGAATGTACCACATCAGTCACAGGCTTCATTAATAAGTGCATCAACGACGTCGTACCCACAGTGACCTTATGTACATATCCCAACCAGAAGCCATGGATTACAGGCAAGATTCGCACTGAGCTAAAGGCTAGAGCTTCCACTTTCAAGGAGTGGGACACTATTTATTTATTTTACCTTTACTTAATTAGGCAAGTCAGTTATTAAGAACAAATTCTTATTTACAATGATGGCCTACACCGGCCAAACCCAGACAATGCTGGGACAATTGTGCGCCGCCCTATGGGACTCCCAATCATGGCCAGATGTGATACAACCTGGATTCGAACCAGGGTGTCTGTAGTGACACCTCTAGCACTGAGATGCAGTGCCTTAGATGGCTGCACCACTCCAGATGCTTGAAACAAATCCCACTATGCCCTCCAATGAACCATCAAACAGGCAAAGCTTCAATACAGGACCAAGATCAAATACTACTACACTGGCTCTGATGCTCATCGGATGTGGCAGGGCTTGCAAACTATCATAGACTACAAAGGGACACTCAGCCGTGAGCTGTCCAGTGACGCAAGCCTACCAGATGAGATAAATACCTTCTATGCTCACTTCGAGGAAAGCAAAACTTAACCATGCATGAGAGCACCCGCTGTTCCGTATGACTGTGTGATCACGGTCTCCGTAGCCGATGTGAGTAAGACTTTTGAACAGGTTAACAGGCTGTTATCTGGCAAATGTCTTCACTGACATTTTCAACCTCTCCCTGACCCAGTCTGTAATACCTACATGTTTCAAGCAGACCACTATAGTCCCTGTGTTCAAGACCACCAAGGTAACCTGTCTAAATGACTATTGCCCCGTAGAATTCACATCTGTAGCCATGAAATGTTTTGAAAGGCTGGCCATGGCCCACACCATCCGCCAAGACACCCTGGACCCATTCCAATTCGCATACCGCCCCAACTGTTCCACAGATGACTCAATCTCTTTTGCACTCCACACTGCCCTTTCCCACCTGGACAAATGGAACACCTACAGTGCTGTGAAAAAGTATTTGCCCCCTGTCTTATTTTCTCAACTTTTTCTTATTTTTGACAATGAATGCTATTAGATCTTCAACAAAAACCTAATATTGGATACAAGGAACCTGAGTGAACAAATAACACAACAATTACACACTGTGAAAAAGTAATTGCCCCCTTACACTCAATAACTGGTTATGCCACCTTTAGCTGCAATGACTCCAACCAAACGCTTCCTGTCATTGTTGATCAATCTCTCACATTGCATTTTGGCCCACTCTTCCATGCAGAACTGCTTTAACTGTGCAATATTTGTGTGTTTTCCAACATGAACTGCTCGTTTCAAGTCCTGCCACAACATCTTAATTGGGATTAGGTCTGGACTTTGACAAGGCCATTCCAAAACTTCAAATGTGTTGCTTTTTAGCCATTTTCATGTAGACTTGATTGTGTGTTTTGGATCATTGTCTTGGTACATGACCCAGCTGTGCTTCAGCTTCAGCTCACAGACGGATGGCCTGACATTCTTCTGTAGAATTCTCTGATACAGAGCAGAATTCATGGTTCCTTCTATTCATGCAAGTTGTCCAGGTTCTAAGGCAACAAAGCATTCCCAAACCATCACACTACCATCACCACACTTGACCATTGGTATAAGGCTCTTACTGTGGAATGCAGTGTTTGATTTTCGCCATGGTGGTGGAGTTGCCATACCAGGCTGAGATGCAGCCCGACAGTATACCCTTGATGGTGCTCCTATAGAACACCGTGAGGGCCCTCGGGGACAGAATTAGCTAACTTGTAATTTTATTTTATTGTGTTACTATTTCCTTTCTTATTTGCTAATTATTATAATTGTTTTCTTATTTTTTAACTCTGCATTGTTGGGAAAGGGCTCATAAGCATTTCACAGTCAAGTCTACAACTGTTGTTGTATTCGGTGCATGTGACAAATGTGATCACTGTTCCAGGCACTTCACACTGGTAACCTGTGGTGAATTCAATTGATTGGCCATGATTTGGAAAGGGACACACCTGTCTATATAAGGTTCCACAGTTGACAGTGCATGTCAGAGCAAAAACCAAGCCATGATGTTGAAGGAATTGTCAGTAGAGCTCCGAGACAGGATTGAGTCGAGGCAGAGATCTGTGTAAGGTTACCAAAAGATTTCTGCAGCATTGAAGGTCCCCAAGAATACAGTGGCCTCCATCGTTCTTAAATGGAAGAAGTTGAGGTGAGGTCAGGGAGGTGACCAAGAACCCAATGGTCACTCTGACAGAGCTCCAGAGTTCCTCTGTGGAGATGGGATAACCTTCCAGAAAGACAACCATATCTGCAGCAATCCACCAACCAGGCCTTTATGTTAGAGTGGCCAGATGGAATCCACTCCTCAGTAAAAGACACATGACAGCCCGCCTGGAGTTTTACAAAAGGCACCTAAAGCACTATCAGACCATGATGAACAAGTTTCTCTGGTCTGACTAAACCAAGATTGAACTCTTTGACCTGAATGCCAAGCATCACGTCTGGAAGAATCCTGGCACCATCCCTACGGTGAAGCATGGTTTTTCAACGGCAGGGACTGGGAGACTAGTCAGGATCGAGGGAAAGATGAACGGAGCAAAGTACAGAGAGATCCTTGATAAAAACCTGCTCCAGAGCACACAGGACCTCAGATTGGGTGTAGGTTCACCTTCCAACAGGACAATGACCCTAAGCACACAGCCAAGACAACGCAGGAGTGGCTTTGGAACAACTTTCTGAATGTCCTTGAGTGGCCCAGCCAGAGCCCGGACTTGAACCCGATCTAACATCTCTGGGGAGACCTGAAAATAGCTGTGCAACAACGCTGCGCATCCAACCTGACAGAGCTTGAGAGCATCTGCAGAGCAGAATGGGAGAAACTCCCCAAATACAGGTGTGCTAAGCTTATAGCGTCATTCCCAAGAAGACTCAAGGCTGTAATCACTGACAAAGGTGCTTCAACAAAGTACTAAGTAAAGGGTCTGAATACTGAATACTAACGTAATATTAAAGTTTTTTATTTTTAATACACTTGCAAAAATGTCTAAAAACCTGTTTTTGCTTTGCCATTACTGTGTTCTAAAAATAGATTTTATTTTCAGTCGAGTACTCGAACAGTCAAAAAAATGTCCAATGCCCATCCCCACATACTTCTCGAGTGTGGACTGAATGTATATTTTCCTATTGAGAAGAAAGTGTCCCTACATGCAAAGAGTTCGAAGGTTCGAAGGAAGAGTTCCAAGGAAGAGTTCCAAGGTTCGTCGCTTTATTTTACTTTTCAGTTCGGTGCTCAGCACTATGTGAAATGAATAGTTTTTTTAAGCACCCCAGGGGCAACAGAGAGGAGTTTTCAAGAACCTTGGCACTGTAGTTCATTTGATGTCTTCCAAATGTCATGCAGGCTGATATTTAGTTTTGTAAGGCTGTGCAGAAAGCTCTTTTCATTTAGAGACTTGCATTCTCTGAGGTGCGTTTAGCACAATGCAGCGGGGTGAAGGGCAGGGAAGAGGGGAGCACTGCATTCATCTGTTCTCAGGAGGGTCAACTGAACAAGAGAATTAACAGAACAGAACTGCCTGCAGGAAATGAACCAGCTTCAGAACAGTCACTCTCTCTTTGTCTCGCTGTCTTTCTGTCTCTCTCTCTGTCCATCCCTCTCATTCGGTCAGTCGGTCTCGCTTGATCTCTCTCTCTCTCTCTCTGTTACTCTCTTCAAAGAACAACAACATCACAAACACACAGGTTCTGGCATTGGATTAGTTCTGTTGCAGTTTGAGCCATTTCCTAAAACACTCATCTGGAGCGCCTTGGCCAACTGGCATAACATTACTAGAGATAAAATGCTTGACTGATTTTGATAGCTTTAAAGTGAGCAGAGCTCTGGCATCTCTCCTAACCTTCTGTTATTACTTAGATTATTAAAACGCCACAACAAATTAGTTTGTTGTAGTATAGACACTGATATGAACACTGCTGTTAGAAGTCTGTCAAACTGAAGACTATAAAAGAGTAAAGTTAAATCTCAACCCTTTTAGACTGTTCACTACTGGTTGCTGTGGGATACCTTGTTGGTCTATCCAGGTCTTACCTGAGGGTGGCATGTTGTAGGGCGGACCCTGTGGTGTGCCCATGCCTGAGTTGTTGCCTGGTGACTGGTTGTAGGGGGCTCCAGATCCTGCTGTTCCCATCAGGTTCATGCCAGGGCCTGGGTAGCTGCCCTGTCTGGGACACACAGAGACAAGGGTCTGGTTAGAGAGGAAAGACCGGGCCTGGATACTTGGTGTGGAGAGAAATTAGTTGGCTTTTGACAGAGTAGTAGAAAAGACTCCATAAAATATTAGACTTTCTGCATCTATTACAAGCCTGTAAGGCCATGCCAGTCAGAGGATAAGCTTAAACTTGTTGGTACTGTATAAACCATCATCCTGAAAATGTAGAGGCACATTTCCTTGAAAAAAAGACAGAATCTCTCTTTAAAAGCAAGTGTGTGATCAAGAGCAGGATAGAAAGCTGTTTCATCCTCCCATCCTTCCTCTACTCCCTTGCAAATCCCTCACCCCTTCTCTTCTCATCCATCCTCTCCTCTCTCTCTCTCCTCTCCACCCAAAGTAATAATTTAACTAATTAAGGTGTGCTTCTGGAGAGGATCATGTTATTTGTTGCCATGGCAACGGCTGAAATCAATCCTGTGCTTTCTCCTTGACGCGTCGCATCACGGAGTGTTGGGAGGACATCAGAGGGCTTATCAGAAACCTGCTGAACCACAACCAACAGCAGATGGACGCCCATGGACACCGTCCACCACCGCTCCATACCCTGTACCCTGTACCAGGCTAGCTCTGTAGCAACCGTGTACCAACTCAAAAGACAGTGCACCAGGACGTATAGCAGTTGGACAAACTCTACTTCCTGCTGGTGCAAATAATCTCCTGAATAATGAGAGAAAGGAGAGAGGTAGGAGCACAGAACATCCCCTCATCTGTGGTGGATCATTTCCTTGACAGTAGAGAAGACAAAGGGTATTTAAGGGACATGGGTTGACAGTAGTAGTAGTAGTAGTAGTAGTGGGGACAGCTTTGTGTTAAAATACCACACGGACATAAGGTCATAGTAAAACCCCTGCCTTTCTGTTGAATATGGAGACCTGATGGTTGAAACATTGTCTTAATAAAATAAGATATTTTTGTTAGTGTAAATCTAAACACTGTGATCATGTGGACAATTAGAAAAAAACCTCCTAATCTGGATTTGTGTCAGTCAGTCAAAAGAACTGAACTTCCCCAAGCAGGGCAGGACAACAATGGCACAATGTATTGGATGTGAGACAGAGACAGTGACTAACCCGGCAGAGGGAGGGCTGGGTTTGGTAAACCTCTCAGTAATCTAATCTCACAGATGCAATTAGTCCTAGGGCATGTGTGATGATACATACTGTATGTAATCCCTCTATGGGTCTGTAATCACAAGGAAAACCATGGCTCACAGACAACAACATACACTCACATCAATCACATCCTGCCTGTTATGGACCGTTTCTTGGCAGCACTTTGTTTTACGGGACTTTAATGGGATTTGCCTGATATTTACAAGGAAATTATGTGGCATCATTGGGTATTTTCGTTTACTTACTTCAAAGAATGCAACCCAATTTGTAGCTAACATGTTACCACATGGTGCATAGTGTTGATAGTTTTAATAAATCCAGAAGAAACAAATAAGTAATTGATAGGTTATCATTGTGTCATTACCATTACCATGGCGTGTCTGAGTAGATATTTTCTGTTCCGGAAAGTGCTATTTCTCTATACTGCATCTAAATCCTACATCGGCCCTTACAGAAAAACACCAGCCCCAGCTCTCATGTGGATACTGTAATAAAAGCATCAACAACAAAGTGGAGGTTGACTGTGGCGCTCATCCATTATTACTAAATCATGTCATAAAAAAGGCCATTAGGAAACACTTGATGGAGGGAACGCAGGCCGTTTAATCACACTTAATGTATGCATGTGCTGCTATCAAAAAAGGCGCAGCGCATTTATCTTGCTCTCGGGCACCTTTGCTGAGGGAAAACACCCTGTTGCTGCAGAGAATGATGGGAAAGCAGAGAGGGAGGGAGGTAGAGAGGTAGAGAGGGATTGAGAGAGAGAGAGATAAAAGAGAGAAGAACACCAAGAGGGAGAGAAAACAGCAAGAGAGTGAGAGAGCAGAGAGAGGAAAAGAGAGAAGAACACCAAGAGGGAGAGAAAACAGCAAGAGAGTGAGAGAGCAGAGAGAGGAAACGAGAGAAGAACACCAAGAGGGAGAGAAAACAGCAAGAGAGTGAGAGAGCAGAGAGAGGAAAAGAGAGAAGAACACCAAGAGGGAGAGAAAACAGCAAGAGAGTGAGAGAGCAGAGAGAGGAAACGAGAGAAGAACACCAAGAGGGAGAGAAAACAGCAAGAGAGTGAGAGAGCAGAGAGAGGAAAAGAGAGAAGAACACCAAGAGGGAGAGAAAACAGCAAGAGAGTGAGAGAGCAGAGAGAGGAAACGAGAGAAGAACACCAAGAGGGAGAGAAAACAGCAAGAGAGTGAGAGAGCAGAGAGAGGAAAAGAGAGAAGAACACCAAGAGGGAGAGAAAACAGCAAGAGAGTGAGAGAGCAGAGAGAGGAAACGAGAGAAGAACACCAAGAGGGAGAGAAAACAGCAAGAGAGTGAGAGAGCAGAGAGAGGAAAAGAGAGAAGAACACCAAGAGGGAGAGAAAACAGCAAGAGAGTGAGAGAGCAGAGAGAGGAAAAGAGAGAAGAACACCAAGAGGGAGAGAAAACAGCAAGAGAGTGAGAGAGCAGAGAGAGGAAAAGAGAGAAGAACACCAAGAGGGAGAGAAAACAGCAAGAGAGTGAGAGAGCAGAGAGAGGAAAAGAGAGAAGAACACCAAGAGGGAGAGAAAACAGCAAGAGAGTGAGAGAGCAGAGAGAGGAAAAGACAGTAAAAACAGAGTACTGTAAGAGTGTCCCTGGTGAGACAGTAAGGGGGGGGGGGGGGTTCCAGCTCACAGCGCAAGCTGTACTGTAGCATCCAGTAGTCATTGTAGCGTGAGCTAGGGGACGGTTGAGGGGAAACTGAGCTCCTCTCACAGAGAAGAATCAAACCCAGCAGCTCTCTCTCTCTCTCTCTCTCTCTCTCTCTCTCTCTCTCTCTCTCTCTCTCTCTCTCTCTCTCTCTCTCTCTCAGCTTGTTGTGCAGTGTTGCTGAAGCCAGGGAGAACACAGTGATAAACAGCCCAGCTGTTATGTTTATCTGCTTCTCAGAAAGTTCCTGCTGAGTTGACACTGCTTTCAAGTGAATCTGTGAGGCAGCAAGTTGTACCATGAAGTCAGGAAAAACTCCTGTCCCTATCCATAAAATGTGGATTTAGTTGAAGCCAAGAAATAAAAAAGACAGAAAGCACTAGGTCATTACTACCAGCGCAAAACATTATGAATAATGCTCTCATGAGGCATTAGACAAATTTAGAGCCACTTGAAATAATCTGAGAAAAATAATATGTGCTTTCAATCAGATAAACAAATTAGTAATCACTGTTCTATTTAAATGAGTAGCCCTGCAGTCAGTCCCAGCCCTAGTCCTGTTTCCCTGTCTGTCTGTCTCTCTTTCTCCCCTCGTCCTCCTGCATGGAGCTCTGCTCCCTGTCCTTAGTATTCTGCCCACATGTGTGAAGGACATCCGAGGAGGCCTGTCTCTGAGCACGCTCGGGGAGATAGAAAGAGAGGGCCGTTGCCAAGGGCTGCCATGGTTACCAGGTGCGAGACAGCCAGCTGCAGTCACACAGACAGATCCAGACCAGCACTAGTGTCAGTGTCAAAGTCCCCTTCCTGGCTGTCCACTGTACACACTCACTGCTACAAAAGTGAGTGAATGTAGTGTGGCAGGAACAAAAGAGGGGTACTGCCACCTCCACCATCCAGCCCCTATTAATACCCAGCCACACCACTCTCTAACACCCCTGCCTGGTGAGAGGGAGAGAGAGAAAGAAAGGGAGGGTGAGAGAAAAAGAGAGAGAAAAAAGAGAGAGAGAGACTGTGGTGAGAGAGAGAGAAAGAGGGGGGGGGGGGGGTTGCCTGGTGTAGTCAGTGGGAGGGTATGAACAATATGAATTATATATGGGCACAATCTGCTCTCAAGGCAGCTCCCTCTCAGCTTTCAGCTCTCAGCTGTCAGCCCTCAGCTGTCAGCCCTCAGCTCTCAGCCCTCAGCTCTCAGCCCTCAGCTCTCAGCCCTCAGCTCTCAGCCCTCAGCCCCAGTTTCATTCCAAGCAGCCAGCTCAGCTAGTGTCTGCATGTCTGACTGCCTGACTAAACCCAAACATAATCTAAAATAAAACAGCGAATTAAGGGACAGCCTTAACATATTAAATACTGAGAAAAGCCCCCCCTTACATCAAACAGCTCCGACGGAGAGAGAGAACCCATTTATTAAAGCCTAGCTGGTGCTGATGCCAAGGCTGCCTGTGAGCCACAACGCTGGGGGCAGCAGAAACGCATTCTTCGCATTCAAGCAGCTCTTATTTATTTAGTAAATTTACTTGCTAAGGAGGTCAGAAATGAATTATTTGGCAAGGATTTACCCTGAAGTGCTCTTTTCTCGCTCTCTCTCTCTCTTTGCCCCTTTTCCATTTCCTTTGATTTAGTTTTTTTGAAGCTTGCTTTCTCTAAGTGCTTATTTTCTACAAGCAGTGTTACTGTAGCTCCAGGAACAGCTACCAAAGTAATTTAAAAAACAATTTCTGTCTTCAGCAGACATAGCCAGGACAACACCTAGCTTCCTAATGTTATTCTTCTGTTCTCCAAACCCCAACACCTTCCTTCACTCAAGACTGTACTCATTTTGTCCATCTACAAGCCATGCAATAGTATTATCTCAATGTAAAACCTCCCCGTAAGATAACCCAGCTCCTTGGGTACACTTACAAGACAAGAGCAAGTTGACACAGTCATTAAGACATGTGGTTTAAGCTGTGTGGTCCAAGCTGTGTGGTTCCGTGTGGCTCAGGTGGTAGCGCATGACCCTTGCAATGCTAGGGTTGTGGGTTCAATTCCCACTGAGGACCAGTACCCAACAACAACAAAAAGTATGAAAATGTATGCACTCACTACTGGAAAGGAGTGTCAGCTAAATGATTAAAATGTAAAACACAAACATATTATTGTTCTAAGTATCAGACCATGCATGGGTGATACAAACATAATGTATAATTCAAGGCCCTTAAGAGAGCCTCTCTGAGGACTGGGGAAAAACACCATCACACTCATCACCATCCAGCCATCGGATATCATAGTGGCCTTGCTCTGCTCATTTGGCATTCTGCGTAATGAATCTGGAATAGTCAATCCCAAAGACATGGTTCAGGTTGTTTGGTGTGCGTTTCTCCAGATGACAGACGATCTCCAGACAGTGAGGAGATGAAATTTCCCCTTAATCTTCAGATTATTTCCTTTCGTGGATTGTGTGGGTGGTGTGGTGAGGCCGTGCCAAAGGCATGCCAGACACATGAGGAGTGGTCTGAGGGCTGCTTGTTTTCACACAGACCACAACAGGTTGAAATGTTTCACCATGCTGCTCTCAGATCAGAATCAGGACTATATAAGAGTAAACACTAAACCCAGTGTTTCAGATTAATTTCCCCTTAATCTTCCTCAGCTGTTCAGGACAAAACACAACAAGGGTTGAGAAAGAGAGAAAAACAAAAGGGGACGTGGGGGGAGGGTCCACAATTCTCCTAAAACCGTCCCCCTCCCTTCCTTTCTCCTTTCTCCATGGCAACACCACACACGTGCAGCCGCAGAGCGAGGGGCTGTCAGCTCTCTGCCTCTTCAAAGTCAGCTGGAGGACCAGTAGAGCTGCCCTTTAACACACACACACACACACACACACACACACACACACACACACACACACACACACACACACACACACACACACACACACACACACACACACACACACACACACACACACACACACACACACACACACACACACACACACACACTCCTCCCCTCTGTGTTTCAATCAGACAGCACTAATTGCATTCCCAGCCACCCTCAGATCATCTCTACATCTGGGGACAGACTGAGAGACACACAGAGAGTCTGCATACAGTACCATCTATGGAGGGGGATCTAGTATTCACAGCATGGTTCACTGACACTGCATTCTCCCTGTCCCAAAAAAACTGCTTCTGAAGATGAAAATCAGCACGCTAAGCGTCTAATTAGTATGTATTCTCTATGATGGAAACTAGGACAGAAACTGGAAGAGCCAATTCTGAGGGTCTAGATGAAAGGGTGATGAGAGAAAGAGCGCGAGGGAGAGAGGGAAAGGATGGAGAGAGGGAGGTGTAGAGAGAGGATGGCGAGACAGACAGGTAGAGCTGGGAGAGAGACAGGGTAACAGTGCTGAAAGAGGACAAATACAATGCCTCCTTCTCAAATCAAATCACATTTTATTGGTCACATACACATGGTTAGCAGATGTTAATGCGAGTGTAGTGAAATGCTTGTGCTTCAAGTTCCGACCGTGCAGTAATATCTAACAAGTAATCTAACAGTTTCACAACAACTACCTTATACACACTCTCCCTCACTCTCCTGCCTCACCCCCTCTCTCCCTGTGGGCCTATGTCTGGGTGTTTGGTGGAATGAGAGTGGAGACTGACAGGCTGTGTGATTTGCCCCAGCAGTATGCATCATGTTGTGCCACTTCTTATTGACAGTGAAGATGTCTGTTAATGGCTCCTTCAGCATTTACATAGTCTGTCAGCAGCGCTCCGGATCTGCACCATTAATCACACAGTGTCAACCAACGCAGACACACACAGGATTCTCCAAATGTCAACAGGCTCCATGATGCATCACCATCGACCACGGTGGGCGCTCTCTCCACAGAGAAGCAAATGTTAGCAGATCCAACATGGAGGAGGATTTGTTTATCATTATTAACACACATGGGGGATAAAGATGATTCTCATTTCACTGTCAAAAGGAAGCCCCCATAAGAACATATAAAGTGGCAACTATTTTTATGTTTGTTTGTGATATTACATATGAGCGATGTCGACATTAATTTGAAACTGGAAGCTTCCTGCCATCCAGGACCTCTATACCAGCCGGTGTCAGAGGAAGGCCCTAAAAATTGCCGCCCTAGTCATAGACTGTTCTCTCTGCTACTGCATGGCAAGCTGTACCGGAGCGCCAAGTCTAGGTCCAAAAGGCTTCTTACAGTTTTTTCCAACTGCTTACATACGAAATCTTTTCATGTCACATGATTTTTTAAACCTCTCACTCAAAGTGCAAAACTACACACCAAATATCCAAAACCATAAGCTATTTCTCAGCCTTTGACTGGTCAAAGGTCAGATTACCTGTTTTGAACAATGGATGCCAACAATGGACAGAGAGCAAGAGGAGTAGGAGGGAGAGGAAGAGGAAGAAGAGGACGAGGGCAAAGAAGAGAAGGAAGGAGAGACATCTCTGATGAGATTAGGGCAACACTTGTTGATCATGCGATCAACCACGGTTTGACCCTGAGAGAGGCTGGACTAAGAGTCCAGCCCAACTTGAGTCGATTTACAGTGGCGTCCATAATTCGAACCTTCAGAAATGAGAACAGGTATGCAACTATCTAATGACTATTTTAGCATTACAGTAATGTACTGTAAAATACATATGACTGCATAGTATTGCATAAACATTTGTAACTCTAAGCCATCCATTTACTGCACTGCATTGAATGAATGAGGTTGGTTATCATGTTGTACTACATTTTTTTGTACATTGTTTACAGTTCCTATGCTGAACACATACTGTGTTTGAATTCTGTACAGAGTGGAAAGGCAAAGACATCATGGAGGACGAGGACGCTTGTTTACAGATGTACAAGAGACTGCAATTATAAATATGGTTTTGGCCAACAATGCAATTAGGATTCGAGAGATAAGAGAGCATATCTTGAATAATGACACCATATTTAACAACATCAATGCTGTAAGCCTGTCGACCATACAACGCATCCTCCAACGGCACCGAGTGACGATGAAACAACTTTACAAGGTGCCATTTGAGAGAAACTCTGACAGAGTCTAGAATATGCGACATGACTTTGTAGAGGTATGTATGCAACACTACTTCCAGTACTTCAGACATACCATATTTACTCATCTGTATATCCTTATGTCTGCTACAGAGAGTATTGGAGCTGGATGCCCATGTAATTCGCCATGCATTTATTTATGTGGATGAGGTTGGCTTCAACCTCACCAAAACCAGGCGCTGTGGAAGAAATGTAGTAGGACAGAGGGCAATTACCAATGTCCCTGGACAGCGTGGGGGTAATATAACTATGTGTGCTGCCATCACTCAAAACGGGGTCCTCCATCACAATGCCACACCGGCCATATGCTCACTTTTCTGGATGCAATTTACACAATGCTTGTCCCTGATCCAGATCAGGAGCCTGCTAGATTTGTGGTTTTATGGGACAATGTTAGTTTTCACTGGGCTGTTCTGGTCCAAACTGGTTTGCCACCCATCCACAATTTGTAGTTTTGTACCTACCCCCATATTCACCTTTTCTAAATCCCATAGAGGAATTCTTCTCAGCCTGGCGCTGGAAAGTGTATGATCGCCAACCCTATGCCCGCATGCCGCTTCTCCAGGCAATGGAGGACGCATATGGGGACATAGAGGTTGCCTCTGTCCAAGGTTGGATACGCCATGCTAGGAGATACTTCCCTCGATGTTTGGCAAGAGAAAACGCATCTTGTGATGTGGACGAAGTATTGTGGCCAGACCCAGGCCGGAGAAGAGATGAAGCGTAGCTTAGCACTGGTGACTGCCAGTGCAGTCCTACCAATTCCAATTCCTGGAGTGCCCCCCCGGGACCCCACACACACAATTGTGTTCTTTACTGTATTCTAAAGAATATACTTTTGGTTTACATATATTTATGGTTTTGTTGTATGCTACTGTATACAACAGTAATGTTTGGCCTAATAAATATTTTCTGTTTCTACATTGCATTGGTGTTTACAGTGTACTTGTTACCTCTCTCAGCAGATTACTTTCACTGTAGAATATTGTATTGAAATGTAGATATAAGCTTATGAGAGACCAAAGAGCTTTAGATTTAGAACAACAGTGTTTACATGGTATATCCAAAATTGTACTATTATGAAAGCAGTGTTTGCCATTTGATGCAAATGCTTCATTCTGACATGTGTTTATGGCATTTTGAATGCAGTGTTACATTTTGAAGGAGATGTGAGGCATTTTGCATTTTGTGTGTGCAGTTTTGGGAATTGTGTGTAGAGTTTTGAAAAAAGGAGACAGTTTTGAAAACGTGTGTAAGCAGTTGGAAACAACTGTAACAGCTTCTACCCCCGAGCCATAAAACTGCTCAACAGCTAATCAAATGGCTACCCGGACTATTTACATTGACCCCTCCCTTTTTTTACACTGCTGCTACTAGCTGTTTATTATCTGTTATCTATGCATAGTCACTTTACCCCTACCTACATGTACATGTTACCTCAATTACCTCGACTAACCTGTACCCCCACACATTGATTCGGTACCGGTACCCCTTGTATATAGCCTTGTTACTGTTATTTTATTGTTGCTCTTTTGTTTTTTACTTTAGTTTATTTAGTAAATATTTTTCTTGACTGCATTGTTGGTTAAGGGCTTGTAAGTAAGCATTTCACAGTAAGGTTTACACCTGCTGTATACGGCGCATGTGACAAATAACATTTGATTTGATTTGGTGTCTAGTCCTGTGTCTAATGCTGTAATATCACACCACTAGATGAAGGGAGCACTGTGGGGGTGGTCTCTCAACAAGATAAACTGTGTCAAGAGATGTCAAGAGAGTTGACACCGCCAGATTTGCTTGAAACACCAGATTTCCAGGTGTCACGCCCTGATCTGTTTCACCTGTCCTTGTGCTTGTCTCCACCCCCTCCAGGTGTCACTTATTTTCCCCGGTGTATTTATCCCTGTGTTTCCTGGTTCTCTGTGCCATTTTGTCTTGTATGTTCAAGTCAACCAGTGTGTTTTTCCCGTGCGCCTGCTTTTTCTATTCTCTTTTTTCTAGTCCTCCCGGTTTTGACCCTTGCCTGTTTCTGGACTCTGTACCTGCCTGCCTGACCTCAAGCCTGCCTTCCACACTGTACTTCCTGGACTCAGAACTGGTTTTGACCTTTTGCCTGTCCACAACCATTCTCTTGCCTACCCTTTTGGAATATAATAAATATCAAAGAATCAAACCATCTGCCTCCCGTGTCTGCATCTGTGTCTGGCCTTGTGCCCTTATAGGAGTCCAGAGAGCCATGAAAATTGTACTAGATGCTATAATTAGAAACATAAAGCTAAACACAGGTTAGCAGTAAAATCTTTAAATTTTAGCCAGTGATGCTAGCATTGGCCAGATTAGTTTTGTAACGCCCAACGCAGGAGATGAGAAGCAGGTACAGGGAGTGAACCATTTAATATAGACGGACATGCAACGGAACAAGAACAGCGTCTGGACTTAGACACAACAAACAATACTACTACAGGGAACAACACAGAGGAGCAGACATATATGCAGGGACAGTCAACAAAGTGAGGGAGTCCAGGTGAGTCCAATGAGCGCAGCTGCGCGTAATGAAGGCAACAGGTGCATATAATGACGGATAGCCTGGCGCCCTCGAGTGCCAGGGAGGGGGAGCGGGGGCAGGCGTGACAGTTTAGGTGACAGGTGGGTGCAATAACACCCATAATGAGCCTGGACGAAAGAGCACCTTTTCAGACTGAACAGTAACAGGTTAGAGGCTTGGAGATGATGCTTGGTTGTCCTAGTTGTGGTGCTGAGAATGAGGGGTGCTGTAGTTGGGGTGTGGAGGTTGGAGAGGAGGAGGAGGAGTGGATGTAGTGGGGAGAGGGGGCAAGGGACTGGGTCCAGGAAAGGTGTGATTCACTGAGGACCTAACATAGGGATGTCTACTGTACAGGGAAACAACAGTTGGATGGAAAGTGCCAACAAACAGAATTATTACTGTGCCTCACTTTTTACTTGCACACAGACAAATACAGAAACACACACACACACACACCACAAATTCACACAGGCACACCTTCCCTTATCCATGTTTTAAACATCCTCCTGTGTTTGTCTTCCAATCCTCTTTTTCTCCCAAAACCCTTGACAGGTGTCAACAGTGTTCCAAATTACTGACTAAAAACTCACTCAGTTCTATTAACGATATTCTAAAAACTCACTTAGTTCTATTAATGATATTCTAAAAACTCACTCAGTTCTATTAATGATGTTCTAAAAACTCACTTAGTTCTATTAATGATATTCTAAAAACTCACTCAGTTCTATTAATGATGTTCTAAAAACTCACTCAGTTCTATTAATGATGTTCTAAAAACTCACTCAGTTCTATTAATGATATTCTAAAAACTCACTCAGTTCTATTAATGATATTCTAAAAACTCACTCAGTTCTATTAATGATATTCTAAAAACTCACTTAGTTCTATTAATGATATTCTAAAAACTCACTCAGTTCTATTAATGATGTTCTAAAAACTCACTTAGTTCTATTAATGATGTTCTAAAAACTCACTCAGTTCTATTAATGATATTCTAAAAACTCACTCAGTTCTATTAATGATATTCTAAAAACTCACTCAGTTCTATTAATGATATTCTAAAAACTCACTTAGTTCTATTAATGATATTCTAAAAACTCACTCAGTTCTATTAATGATATTCTAAAAACTCACTTAGTTCTATTAATGATATTCTAAAAACTCACTCAGTTCTATTAATGATATTCTAAAAACTCACTTAGTTCTATTAATGATATTCTAAAAACTCACTCAGTTCTATTAATGATATTCTAAAAACTCACTCAGTTCTATTAATGATATTCTAAAAACTCACTCAGTTCTATTAATGATATTCTAAAAACCCACTCAGTTCTATTAATGATATTCTAAAAACTCACTTAGTTCTATTAATGATGTTCTAAAAACTCACTCAGTTCTATTAATGATATTCTAAAACCCCACTTAGTTCTATTAATGCTATTCTAAAAACTCACTTAGTTCTATTAATGATATTCTAAAAACTCACTCAGTTCTATTAATGATATTCTAAAAACTCACTTAGTTCTATTAATGATGTTCTAAAAACTCACTCAGTTCTATTAATGATGTTCTGTACAAAGATAGAGATCAACATCCACAAGACCACTTCAGCAGAAACATTGCTGATCAGTCTCCACCCGTCCCCCAACAAGCATTGCTTCATTAAACAAAGCCCCGAGCTGCTCAGTATGACCACTTCCCTTCTTCCTACTAGCTGATTGGTTGACAGAGAAT
Organism: Salvelinus namaycush; assembly: GCF_016432855.1. NCBI lineage: Eukaryota > Metazoa > Chordata > Actinopteri > Salmoniformes > Salmonidae > Salvelinus > Salvelinus namaycush. Next base: position 21,032,087 of record NC_052321.1, on the reverse strand, counting down.
CTACCCTTTCAAAAGTAGCGTCCATGTTTTTTACGCACGCTCCCCTGACAGGGTTCACCCAGAGTTTACTGCCCACAAACAATCCCACTGCTCCTCTCCTCTCCTCTCCTCTCCTCTCCTCTCCTCTCCTCTCCTCTCCTCTCCTCTCCTCTCCTCTCCTCTCCTCTCCTCTCCTCTCCTCTCCTCTCCTCTCCTCTCCTCTCCTCTCCTCTCCTCTCCTCTCCTCTCCTCTCCTCACAACTCTGCTCTGCTCTGAGAAGCACTTACACATTAAATGCTCAAACACACTAGATAATAATCCCCATTACATTGTTTGATATGTGTCAAGGTTGTTCATAATGCTGCTTTTAATCTTGTTGTCCAAGTGTTTTTTGAGTTTCCTAAGTAGCTTGGTGTTGTGTTGTACATGTGAAGGGCACGTTATGATCACTTTAAATCGTGTGAAGTGTTTTCCAAGGTAACATAGTGCATCTTTGTTCATTGGTACAACTGTCTTTCCCATGTCTTCTACTGCCACTCAGCCTTTAACCCAGCATTTCATTGTAGGAGACTATGCATCGTTTCAACAGAGAGATTGTGCTCCTCAAACAACGCTCCTCACACAACGCTCCTCAAACCACGCTCCTCAAACAACGCTCCTCACACAACACTCCTCACACAACGCTCCTCACACAACGCTCCTCAAACAACGCTCCTCAAACAACGCTCCTCAAACAACGCTCCTCACACAACGCTCCTCAAACAACGCTCCTCAAACAACGCTCCTCAAACAACGCTCCTCACACAACGCTCCTCACACAACGCTCCTCACACAACGCTCCTCAAACAACGCTCCTCACACAACGCTCCTCAAACAACGCTCCTCAAACAACGCTCCTCAAACAACGCTCCTCACACAACGCTCCTCACACAACGCTCCTCACACAACGCTCCTCAAACAACGCTCCTCACACAACGCTCCTCAAACAACGCTCCTCAAACAACGCTCCACACACAACGCTCCTCAAACAACGCTCCTCAAACAACGCTCCACACACAACGCTCCTCACACAACGCTCCTCAAACAACGCTCCTCAAACAACGCTCCTCACACAGCGCTCCTCACACAACGCTCCTCACACAACGCTCCTCAAACAACGTTCCTCAAACAACGCTCCTCACACAACGCTCCTCACACAACGCTCCTCAAACAACGCTCCTCAAACAACGCTCCTCACACAACGCTCCTCAAACAACGCTCCTCAAACAACGCTCTTCAAACAACGCTCCTCAAACAACGCTCCTCAAACAACGCTCCTCAAACAACGCTCCTCACACAACGCTCCTCACACAACGCTCCTCACACAACGCTCCTCAAACAACGCTCCTCAAACCACGCTCCTCAAACCACGCTCCTCAAACAACGCTCCTCACACAACGCTCCTCACACAACGCTCCTCAAACAACGCTCCTCACACAACGCTCCTCACACAACGCTCCTCACACAACGCTCCTCAAACAACGTTCCTCAAACAACGTTCCTCAAACAACGCTCCTCACACAACGCTCCTCACACAACGCTCCTCAAACAACGTTCCTCAAACAACGCTCCTCACACAACGCTCCTCACACAACGCTCCTCACACAACGCTCCTCACACAACGCTCCTCAAACAACGCTCCTCAAACAACGTTCCTCAAACAACGCTCCACACACAACGCTCCTCAAACAACGCTCCTCAAACAACGCTCCTCACACAACGCTCCTCACACAACGCTCCTCAAACAACGCTCCTCAAACAACGCTCCTCAAACAACGCTCCTCAAACAACGCTCCTCAAACAACGCTCCTCACACAACGCTCCTCAAACAACGTTCCTCAAACAACGCTCCTCAAACAACGCTCCTCAAACAACGTTCCTCAAACAACGCTCCTCACACAACGCTCCTCACACAACGCTCCTCACACAACGCTCCTCACACAACGCTCCTCAAACAACATTCCTCAAACAACGTTCCTCACACAACGCTCCTCAAACAACGCTCCTCAAACAACGTTCCTCACACAACGCTCCTCAAACAACGCTCCTCAAACAACGCTCCTCACACAACGCTCCTCAAACAACGCTCCTCAAACAACGCTCCTCACACAACGCTCCTCAAACAACGCTCCTCAAACAACGCTCCTCAAACAACGCTCCTCAAACAACGCTCCTCAAACAACGATCCTCAAACAACACTCCACACACAACGCTCCTCAAACAACGCTCCTCACACAACGCTCCTCACACAACGCTCCTCACACAACGCTCCTCAAACAACGCTCCTCACACAACGCTCCTCTATATCTCCCCAGTCTGAGCAGAGAGAACTAGGTAATGAAACATTTAGTTTCTTTATGAAGACCATAAAGCCCCAAAGTCTCTGTAGTGACAAGTGAGTGACGCCTTATGCTCACTAATTTTAGCATGCTATTTCAGGGGGTGGTAAAAATAGGCTCTTCTCAAAAGAGCATTGCAGTAATGTGTTCCACCTTCTGCCCAATTCCTCTCCTTTTCTCTCTCTCTCTATCAATGTCACTATCACACACAGATCACACACGCATGCTCGCATGCACACACACACACACACAATTACACACAAACACACAAATCACACATCATCTGGTTAAAAAAACAACAACATGTTATCTCACCTGCCCTGTACAGAGTTAGCTGCGGCCTGCATGACGGCGGCTGCTGCCTCCTGGGCCTTGCGGTTGACATTGCCCAGTGAAGGAGGGCCCATCCCAGGGCCGGCTGGCTGGGGCATACTGGGGGAGCTGGGGGCCATGTTGGGGTAGGGGCGGCTGCCCGCACCAGGACTGCGGCCCATAGGCTGCCCGGGACCCTGGCCGTGCATGGGGCTGCTGGCATTCATACCCTGGCTGTTTGTCATGCCAGGGCCGGGCCCGGGGCTGCTGTAGTTGGCACTGGGGGTCCCGCCGTAGTTGGGTGGACGTGGGTAGTTTCCTGAGGAGAGAGGAGACATAGAACATCTGGGAGTGAGTAGACACCAGGTTAACAATAACAATAAATGTATCCCTCAACATGAATAGTGACTGTAATGAATTCAGTCATCTATTTTATGGTAGTTTCACGAAGCCATGTGACGTTTTATCTCAATCGCTCTGCACCCACTACAGAGGAGAACCTAGAGGTCTGGTACACAAGGATAATCTTATATTCGAGTCAACCGAATTTTTTTTTGATTTAAGCATCTGCTAAATTACCATATCATTACAATATGTAGCTACGACGTATCAGCACAAGGATAACATTGTTATAGGAATTAAACTTCATATGTCAAATAAAAGCACATGTCAGATAAAACAGCTTAACTGACACATACTACAGCATGCCATTTTTGACTCTGTAGGGTGCATCTATGCTGGAAATGATGTGGATACAGGTGTTTGTTTCACTGAAGCCTTTGCTATTGACATTGGCTGCAGATGTGACATCTACGGGAGGGGAGGGATGCTGAATCGGCATGGGAGCAATTGCACAGCTTAAGCATGAGTCTGAGAAACACTTGAGAGTCATTCTAATCTGCAGTTAAGGCTTTCTCCCTGCCCCAGCAGCCATACAGGCATGACGACACAAGCCTTCCTAAAGCACACTTAAACCCCTCCATTTTGGCTCAACACAGTCCAGAACCAGCTGGAAAAGGAGTCTCACACACACACACAGAGCACACAAAGCAGGCATGGGTACTTTCCACCGTGATTTTTTCTCTAAGGACAATTCCATGAAAAATAGAAAATGTGGCATCCCTTTTGTGAAGGTGGCTATTTATTTTGATTTGATTAAGAATGCTTTAGTTGGGGCTTACAGCCTAATCCTCTGAGAATATGTCTGGAAAAGGGGATCAAGTCGCTTTAAACCTAAAGGTTTTTTTGGCTCTGAATGAGGGAGTTGAATGAAAATATTCTGTGTGAGGAACTGACTCCAAAAATGGAAATATATTTTGGTGTCCTCGAGCTGCTTCAGTGGAAAGACATTCCACATGACATAGGCCTGTTTTTCCAACAGCAAAAAAGTTCCCCCCGGAAATGGGATTTATATCAAATCAAAATAAAAGAATTTCCCATGAAACTCTGTTGCTCCAGTTGAATTTGTCCAGAATGTGTGATGAAATCTAGTGTAGGAGGAGATGCAGAGAGTCAGATATGTATCTGGGGAGGTAGCTGATTTGGAACACTGTTGACACCTGTCAAGGGTTTTGGGGCCCCATCTTAAACTTTCCAAAAAGGGAACCAGAGAAAAAGGGGGATGGAAGACAAACACAGGAGGATGTTTAAAACATGGATAGGGGAAGGTGTGCCTGTGTGCATTTGTGGTGTGTGTGTGTGTGTTTCTGTAAATGTCTGTGTGCAAGTAAAAAGTGAGGCACAATACCATTCCACTCTTTCCAAAGCAGTGACATAGTTGAGAAGAGAGCCATGGGAATCATCTGGCGTGTGGTATCCTCTCTCTCCTTCCCGTTCTACAGTATTGTACGTGCTGCAGTTGAAACGCCTGAGTCAGAGGCCTATCTCATCCCACACAGTCACAGTGGCTGGACCCTGGCTCTGCTCCATGGCTTCTCACTGCTCTGTGTGTGTGTGTGTGTGTGTCTGCATGTGTGTGTGGACACTGTGGTTCTTGGCTGTGCTCTCGCTCTCCTTCTCTGGTTTTGACTTAGGTGGACACTCCGACTGGCTTTTTCCATCTTTAGCACCCAAGCTCCTGTCCAAAAAAAGAGTAAGAGGCAGAGCCTGTGAAGTTTCCGAGAGGGCCCGGCCAGGGTCCTAATCTACTGTGGTTTAAACTGACACAAACGTTACCATGAGAGTCGTATGAACGAGGACATTCACATTAAACTGGACAGAGTTGATCAGTCATACTGACATTTATGAGACTATCTTCAGTTTAAGAGTGCCAAGTTTAGGGGGACCAGAGAAATGCTTAAAAAATATATACAGTACATGACCAGAAGTGTGTGGACACCTGCTCGTCAAACATCACATTCCAAAATCATGGGCATTAATATGGAGTTGGTCCCCCCTTTGCTGCTATAACAGCCTCCACTCTTCTGGGAAGGCTTTCCACTAGATGTTGGAACATTGCTGAGGGGACTTGATTCCATTCAGCGACAAGATCATTAGTGAGGTCAGCATTGATGTTGGGTGATTAGGCCCGCAGTCGGCATTCCAAATCATCCCAAAGGGGTTGAGGTCAGGGCTCTGTGCAGGCCAGTCAAGTTATTCCACATCGATCTCGACAAACGATTTCTGTATGGACCTCGCTTTGTGCACGGAGGCATTGTCATGCTGAAACAGGAAAGGGCCTTCCCCAAACTATTGCCACAAAGTTGCCGTTAAGATTTCCCTTCACTGGAACTAAGGGGCCTAGCCCAAACCATGACAAACAGCCCCAGACCATTATTCCTCCTCCACCAAACGTTACAGTTGGCACTATGCAATCCGGCAGTTAGCGGTCTACTGGCATCTGCCAAACCCAGATTTGTCCATTGGACTGCCAGATGGTGAAACGTGATTCATCACTCGAGAGAACGCGTTTCCACTGCTCCAGAGTCCAACGGCAGCGAGCTTTACACCACTGATATTTAGCATTGCGCATGGTGTTCTTACGCTTGTGAAATCACTCAGCTCTTCAGTAATGCCATTCTACTGCCAATGTTTGTCTATGGAGATTGCATGACGGTGTGCTTGATTTTATATACCTGCCAGCAATGGGTGTGGCTGAAATAGCTGAATCCCCTATCCTTGAAGGGGTGTCCACATACCTTTGTATATATAGTGTATATTTTATTTTATAAAGTTTTCTTTTGCTTTTTTCGAGGGGCGAGAAGGATCCACATTCAGCTTAACTGTGAGATTTTCTTCTTCAGGGTGAGAATAGCTCATTTCCAGGATGGTTGGTACTGGAGTTGGTGCTGGTGCCAGACTGCTGCTTCAGGGCGGATTAGTGTTGCCTTTTCCTGCTCTGCTCTGCCCTCTACAGCCACTGAGGGACCCATCTCTCACCCAGAGTACCGCCACATTCTCTAGGGCCGCTCTGAGTGACCTCCCGTCCTCATTCAGACCTTTACACAACATTGAAACAGCTGATCATCACCGGATCCTCCTTTTGCTGTTTAGACACATTTACACGCAAAACAGAGAGAAAAAGTACCAGAAAGATGTAATTTCTTCTCCATACCTTCCTGTTCCCCCGACCCTCCCTCCTCTCTCAGGATACGATGGTCTTTAGGAGTTGTGGTATTTATAACCCACAGAAAGAGGCAGAGAGAAGACTGTGGTGCGTTACCAATTACATGTAAATTCCAGGCTTGGTCACCCTTTCTGAGGATGCTGTTGCCGAGCTGTATTCTAATCCCCACACTCCCGCGGGAAAAGGAGGACTGTGACCGAACAGATTACAGACACTGCTTCCTCAGCAGAATGGATGCAGCATTGCTAACAGCCGGCTCGCCCATCCCTGGCCACTGCAGGAAAAAACCCTGTGTACCAGAGAATAGCTGCCCACTGAATCTGTGGACACCATCACTGAGGAATGTAACACAGATTACACGGCTGCGGCTGTATTCTACAGCTGCAGGACATAGAGAATGGGCAGAGTTTCTTGGCTAATATAATAAAAAATACTGTATAGTATGTTGCTGAACACAAACAAATTGTAAGGATGACATCATTTTTTTGGAGAGACGAATTATGCGTAGAAGTATAATGTTTTCCTTTTCCATTCTATCACTCTGAAATTCTCTCACCTTTTCCCTCCCTCTCTCTCTCTCTCTGTCTCCCTCCCCCTCTCTCTCTATCTCTCTCCCTCCCTCTCTCTCTCTATCTCTCTCCCTCCCTCTCTTTGGCCTGAGGCCCCAGGTAGATCCTCTCAGAGCCACCTCAGCATCTCTCTCAGCATCTCTCTCAGCAGGGTGTCTGTGGTGCAGCAGCTCTGGAGCACCTCAGGGCTTCGTACTCAGTCCAACCCATTTCCCAAAACCTCCACTGCCCCTCCGGCTCCCTGGGATCGAGCTTTCCTTTAACCGAATTAGGTATAAGGGCCCAGCAAAGCGCCCAAGCTCACAAACTGCTGTCCAAAGCAGGTTGATTGTGGAATGTTAGGTGTGGGAGAGGCACAGCAGGCGTTTCCTCTTTTCACTGACTGTCTTATAGAGCATGTCTCCAGAGCAGCTGAGAGAACAACTGGAGGCCTTTAACTTCTCTAGGGTAGGGGGCAGCATTCTGAATTTTGGATGAAAAGCATGCCCGAATTAAACTGCCAGCTACTCATCCCCAGAAGATAAGATATGCATATTATTAGTAGATTTGGATAGAAAACACTCTGACGTTTCTAAAACTGTTTGAATCATGTCTGTGAGTATATTAGAACTTATTTAGCAGGCGAAACCCCGAGGACAAACCATTCAGATTGTTCTTTTTTTGAGGTCACTCTCTTTTCAATGTGTTTTCATTGGGAAACCAGATTTCTAAGGGATCTACTTGCAGTTCCTACCGCTTCCACTGGATGTCAACAGTCTTGAGAATTTGGTTGAGGTTATTCCTTTGTGTAATGAAGAAGTATGGCCATCTTGAACGAGAGTCACTCGACGTGTCAGGTTTGTTAGAGGCGCGAGACCAAAAAGCTAGCTACAATTGGTTTTTAATCCTGTATTGAACACACATCATCCCGTCTTCAATTTTATCGATTATTAACGTTAAAAAATACCTAAAGTTGTATTACAAAAGTAGTTTGAAATTTTTGGGCAAAGTTTACAGGTAACCTTTGAGATATTTTGTTGTCACGTTTGAGCAAGTTGGAACCGGTGTTTTTCTGGATCAAACGCGCCAAATAAATGGACATTTTGGATATATATCGACGGAATTAATCGAACAAAAGGACCATTTGTGATGTTTATGGGACATATTGGAGTGCCAACAACAGAAGCTCGTCAAAGGTATGGCATGAATTATATTTTTATTTCTGCTTTTTGTGTCGCGCCTGCAGGGTTGAAATATGCTTCTCTTTCTTTGTTTACAATGGTGCTATCATCAGATAATAGCATCGTTTGCTTTCGCCGAAAAGCCTATTTGAATTCTGACATGTTGGCTGGATTCACAACCAGTGTAGCTTTAATTTGGTATCTTTCATGTGTGATTTAATGAAAGTTTGATTTTTATAGTAATTTTTATAGTAATTAATTTGAATTTGGCGCTCTGCATTTTCTCAGGCTTTTTGCCAAGTGAGACAGTAGCGTCCCGCCTAAACTCAGATTTTTTTATATAAATATGAACATACATGTATTGTGTAAAAACTTTTTGAAATTGGACACTTTGGCTGGATTTACAACAAGTGTATCTTTAAAATTGTGTAAAATACTTGTATGTTTGAGGAATTTAAATTATGGGATTTCTGTTGTTTTGAATTTGGCGCCCTGCAGTTTCACTGGCTGTTGACGAGGTGGGACGCTACCGTCCCACATACCCTAGAGAAGTTAAAGAGCTTGGTATCAACAACTAGATCATGTTAAAGAACTTGTACCGCTTGTGTTTGAAAGGGAGTTCAAAGGGCGGTCAACATATTTTGTACTGAAACATTGTAAGTGGTCAACCAGGATGCTGTACCTCATTGCATTAGTAAAGACCCAGCTAACAATTATATAGAGAGGGAAAAAAAGTGTAATGTTTCCCCTAATGTTTGAGTTAGTTAGGGTAACATTCTATCTATGTTAGCAAACACCTTTTGGCGTTAAGAGTTACAAGAACATTCCCTTAATATCAAACAGCACATGCCCAGAACATGGTTGCCATGTTCTCAGAACATAATATATTTATGCTCTAGACATGTTTCATGGAAATATTGCAAGAACATTTCTGTGTATCAGTTATCAGGACTTGGCAGAGCCCCACCTGTTTTGAGCCCCACCTGTTTAGCCAAAAGAAAAAATAATACAAATAATTTTTGCCTGTTTTGCATGTTATTTTGGCAATGATATATGTCACATATCAGTTTGTAAACAATGCGAAAAAATGTTGAATAATTTAGTTAATAAAGCTGCATACGAACATGGTTTCTATTTTTCTTTCTTCATTAAGTCAGCTCCAAAATGCAGGTGGTTCAGTCTAGCTCAGTGCTTTCTGTGGTGGTGGTGGGGCAGCCAGCGGAAAATACAGAGCGTAAAGGTTGGTAATGTTCCCTAGTTGCGCCGTGATTGGCTCAGTGTTCTGTCACTTATGGGGACACTACGTCATCACAAAATCTAAAATTACATCAAATCATGTTATATGTACCGTAGCGTTGATTGGATTTATCATGTCAACATCATACTTTCAAAATCTTAGCTAGTAAGCTAGCTTCTTAGGGATAGGGGGCAGTATTCGGAAGTTTGGATGACTGAGGTGCCCAAAGTAAACTGCCTGTTACTCAGGCCCAGAAGCTAGGATATGCATATAATTGGTAATATTGGATAGAAACCACTCTAAAGTTTCTAAAACTGTTAAAATAATGTCTGTGAGTATAACAGAACTGATATAGCAGGCAAAAACCCGAGGAGAATCCATCCGGATTTTTTTTTTTGGAGCTCACCTCTCATTGTAATGGCTGTTTATGGGAAAATCAATGGAATACCTCCCAGATTGCAGTTCCTATGGCTTCCAGTAGACGTCAACAGTCTTTAGAAAGAGTTTCAGGCTTGTTTTCAAAAATGAGCTAGGATTCGTTTTTCTAGGTGGCTCCCATTTTGGCTGTAGTATTGTGGTGCACGTGGATGAGGGCGCGCACTTTGTTATTTATCTCCGGTAATGAACATACTATTCTCCGTCTTAAATTTGATAGTTTATTTACATATTAGGGTACCTGAGGATTGTTTAGAAATGTTGTTTGACTTGTTTGGACGAAGTTTCTTTGTAATTTTTGGGATTCATTTGTATGCATTTTGAACAAGGGAAACCGGTGGATTACTGAATCAAGCGCGCCAACTAAACAGACTTTTTTGGGATATAAAGAAGGACTTTATCAAACAAAACAACCATTTGTTATGTAGCTGGGACCCTTGGGATTGCAAACAGAGGAAGATCTTCATAGGTAAGTGATTTATTTTATTGCTATTTCTGACTTTCATGACGCCTCTGCGTGTTTGGAAAATGTTTGTAATGCTTTTGTATGCGGGGCGCTGTCCTCAGATAATCGCATGGTATGCTTTCGTCGTAAAGCCTTTTTGAAATCTGACAAAGCGGCTGGATTAACAGAAGTTAAGCTTTTAAACATTACACAACAAGTTGGAGATTGCAAATTCAACAAGGAATCAGTGGCTAACTGCAAGCATTGGAAAGCAATCACTAGCCTGCTATTCAGTGGAGTGAGTGTGTGGTCCAAGTCTGGGTTCAATGGTCTCTTTTCCAAGCTTAAAAGGATAAACATTCAACACCATGGGCCAGAAAAGGTTGAATACATTGGCCATGCTGTCAATCCAGCATGACTTCTGCCACGTTCAAAACATCAAATCTCAGACCTCAGTTCCCAGTTGTCTTGAACTCACTATCTTTTTAGAGCTCCGACCTGAAGATCACTAACGTCATGATTCAACTTTGTTTTTGTCCGAGTTCCCAGTTGTCTTGGTTACACTAGTGACCATATCCCCCGTGCATCCCGCAAAGGCGAAGGTGTTGCTAACATTTAAGATAGCAAATTTCAATTTACAAAAAAAAATGACGTTTTCGTCTTTTGAGCTTCTAGTCATGAAATCTATGCAGCCTACTCAATCACTTTTTATAGCTACTGTTTACAGGCCTCCTGGGCCATATACAGCGTTCCTCACTGAGTTCCCTGAATTCCTATCGGACCTTGTAGTCATAGCAGATAATATTCTAATTTATGGTGATTTTAATATTCACATGGAAAAGTCCACAGACCCACTCCAAAAGGCTTTCGGAGCCATCATCGACTCAGTGGGTTTTGTCCAACATGTCTCTGGACCTAGTCACTGCCACAGTCATACTCTGGATCTAGTTTTGTCCCATGGAATAAATGTTGTAGATCTTAATGTTTTTCCTCATAATCCTGGACTATCGGACCACCATTTTATTACGTTTGCAATCGCAACAAATAATCTGCTCAGACCCCAACCAAGGAGCATCAAAAGTCGTGCTATAAATTCTCAGACAACACAAAGATTCCTTGATGCCCTTCCAGACTCCCTCTGCCTACCCAAAGACGTCAGAGGACAAAAATCAGTTAACCACCTAACTGAGGAACTCAATTTAACCTTGCGCAATACCCTAGATGCAGTTGCACCCCTAAAAACTAAAAACATTTGTCATAAGAAACTAGCTCCCTGGTATACAGAAAATACCCGAGCTCTGAAGCAAGCTTCCAGAAAATTGGAACGGAAATGGCGCCACACCGAACTGGAAGTCTTCCGACTAGCTTGGAAAGACAGTACCGTGCAGTATCAAAGAGCCCTCACTGCTGCTCGATCATCCTATTTTTCCAACTTAATTGAGGAAAATAAGAACAAATCGAAATTTATTTTTGATACTGTCGCAAAGCTAACTAAAAAGCAGCATTCCCCAAGTGAGGATGGCTTCAGCAGTAATAAATTCATGAACTTCTTTGAGGAAAAGATCATGATCATTAGAAAGCAAATTACGGACTCCTTTTTAAATCTGCGTATTCCTCCAAAGCTCAGCTGTCCTGTCTGCACAACTCTGCCAGGACCTAGGATCAAGAGAGACACTCAAGTGTTTTAGTACTATATCTCTTGACACAATGATGAACATAATCATGGCCTCTAAACCTTCAAGCTGCATACTGGACCCTATTCCAACTATACTGAAAGAGCTGCTTCCTGTGCTTGGCCCTCCTATGTTGAACATAATAAACGACTCTCTATCCACCGGATGTGTACCAAACTCACTAAAAGTGGCAGTAATAAAGCCTCTCTTGAAAAAGCCAAACCTTGACCCAGAAAATATAAAAAACTATCGGCCTATATCGAATCTTCCATTCCTCTCAATTTAAAAAAAAAAAGCTGTTGCGCAGCATCTCACTGCCTTCCTGAAGACAAACAATGTATACGAAATGCTTCAGTCTGGTTTTAGACCCCATCATAGCACTGAGACTGCACTTGTGAAGGTGGTAAATGACCTTTTAATGGCGTCAGACCGAGGCTCTGCATCTGTCCTCGTGCTCCTAGACCTTAGTGCTGCCTTTGATACCATCGATCACCACATTCTTTTGGAGAGATTGGAAACCCAAATTGGTCTACACGGACAAGTTCTCGCCTGGTTTAGATCTTATCTGTCGGAAAGATATCAGTTTGTCTCTGTGAATGGTATGTCCTCTGACAAATCAACTGTACATTTCGGTGTTCCTCAAGGTTTCGTTTTAGGACCACTATTGTTTTCACTATATATTTTACCTTTTGGGGATGTCATTCGAAAACATAATGTTAACTTTCACTGCTATGCGGATGACACACAGCTGTACATTTCAATGAAACATGGTGAAGCCCCAAAATTGCCCTCGCTAGAAGCCTGTGTTTCAGACATAAGGAAGTGGATGGCTGAAAACGTTCTACTTTTAAACTCGGACAAAACAGAGATGCTTGTTCTAGGTCCCAAGAAACAAAGAGATCTTCTGTTTAATCTGACAATTAATCTTGATGGTTGTAAAGTCGTCTCAAATAAAACTGTGAAGGACCTCGGCGTTACTCTGGACCCTGATCTCTCTTTTGACGAACATATCAAGACCGTTTCAAGGACAGCTTTTTTCCATCTACGTATAACATTGCAAAAATCAGAAACTTTCTGTCCAAAAATGATGCAGAAAAATTAATCCATGCTTTTGTTACTTCTATGTTAGACTACCGCAATGCTCTACTTTCCGGCTACCCGGATAAAGCACTAAATAAACTTCAGTTAGTGCTAAATATGGCTGCTAGAATCCTGACTAGAACAAAAAATTTGATCATATTACTCCAGTGCTAGCCTCCCTACACTGGCAACGAACCGCCCTTGCTGTCTCTGCCTGGCCGGCTCCCCTCTCTCCACTGGGATTCTCTGCCTCTAACCCTATTACAGGGGCTGAGTCACTGGCTTACTGGTGCTCTTTCATGCCGTCCCTAGGAGGGGTGCGTCACTTAAGTGGGTTGAGTCACTGACGTGATCTTCCTCTCTGGGTTGGCGCCCCCCCTTGGGTTGTGCCATGGCGGAGATCTTTGTGGGCTATATTCGGCCTTGTCTCAGGATGGTAAGTTGGTGATGGAAGATATCCCTCTAGTGGTGTGGGGGCTGTGCTTTGGCAAAGTGGGTGGGGTTATATCCTTCCTGTTTGGCTCTGTCCGGGGGTATCATCGGATGGGGCCACAGTGTCTCCTGACCCCTCCTGTCTCAGCCTCCAGTATTTATGCTGCAGTAGTTTATGTATCGGGGGGCTAGGGTCAGTTTGTTATATCTGGAGTACTTCTCCTGTCTTATCTGGTGTCCTGTGTGAATTTAAGTATGCTCTCTCTAATTCTCTCTTTCTCTCTTTCTTTCTTTCTCTCTCTCGGAGGACCTGAGCCCTAGGACCACGCCTCAGGACTTCCTTGCTGTCCCCAGTCCACCTGGCCGTGCTGCTGCTCCAGTTTCAACTGTTCTGCCTGCGGCTATGGAACCCTGAGCTGTTCACCGGACGTGCTACCTGTCCCAGACCTGCTGTTTTCAACTCTCTAGAGACCGCAGGAGCGGTAGAGATACTCTTAATGATCGGCTATGAAAAGCCAACTGACATTTACTCCTGAGGTGCTGACTTGCTGCACCCTCGACAACTACTGTGATTATTATTATTTGACCATGCTGGTCATTTATGAACATTTTAACATCTTGGCCATGTTCTGTTATAATCTCCACCCGGCACAGCCAGAAGAGGACTGGCCACCCTTCATAGCCTGGTTCCTCTCTAGGTTTCTTCCTAGGTTTTGGCCTTTCTAGGGAGTTTTTCCTAGCCACCGTGCTTCTACACCTGCATTGCTTGCTGTTTTATTGTTTAGGCTGGGTTTCTGTACAGCACTTTGAGATATCAGCTGATGTAAGAAGGACTATATAAATATATTTCACTTGATTTGATTTGATCTTGAAAGCACCATACATCCAGAGAATGCCATACATCCAGAGACTTTGATGACAAAATGTGCTCACAAGAAGGACTGCCACACCACATTCCTGTTCAACTTGGCACAGCACAACAAGGTGAGTCCAAAAATGTATTGTATGCTGCTGCATAAATTATGCAATATGCCAGGGAGATATATATACTGTAGCTAAGAAAGTAATAATACTAAGTGTATGTTGTGTAGTAAAATAACGGATAAATAAAAAAAATTAAAAGCTGGTAGTGTGCCTTGTGCCTCACACTAATAATTTTGTCACTGTCTCCTTCAAATGAAAAAGAAGAGCCCCACACTCTAGGAGCTCAGATGCAATTATTTAATAATATAATAATTTAATAATATACCCTGATGAAGACAGCTTGTCTGTTGAAATTTTGGTTATTAGGTTATTAAATTATTGCATCTGAGCTCTTAGAGTGTGCGGCTCTCCATTTATTTTTCAAGTGTTCTACAGTGGTTCCTCCTTTAAAAGTTGCGTCATACTGCGGCACATCTTGCGTTGCTGCTGCAGCATTCTGTGGCACACCATTTAATTTGCAGACATTTTTTCTGTTACTGCAAGTTATTAGTTTGACCACAAGAGGGCGTCTTTGAGAAGCATTTGATAGTATTCCATACTGGCATTACCAGAGATTTTAAAAACTTTTTTGTAATAACATAGTACAGTATATGGGATTGATTTGAAGACATTTGGCTTAATTAATTTGATTAATATTATGGTGTTTCTATTCAGAGAAAAACGAAACCCTCAGGGTTTCCATTCAGATGGAATGGAAAATATGGCTACAGGATTGGAGGATTCTAAATTGTTTGCCTTCATTAGAAAACTTTGTTACAATATTTCTGTAAATCAGTGATATTTATTCCCATAATAATTCATTATGGATCCATAACTAAATCAACATCTGCATTTTGAAAGAGTATTTTTTTAATCATTATTTTATTAACGAAATGTGTTTATTTGTTTATTAGGCTACTGTTCAGTCTACAATACATACTGTAGTTAACATGGGAAAGTGCCTAATTCCTTACATAAGGGAGAGCAGGCCATGTCTGTACTACAGAATGCAGGGCACGCGGGAGACCGGTGTTATTTCATAGTTGTGATGTCTTCACTATTATTCTACAATGTAGAAAATAGTAAGAATAAAGACAAATCCTGGAACGAGTCCAAACTTTTGACTGGTACTTGCTTAATTAATTTGATTAATATTATGGTGTTTCTATTCCATGAAAAATGAAAAACCCTCTGGGTTTCAGTTAGGATGGAACAGAAAATATGGCGCTGTACAATGTGATGCTCATAAATTCAGTGTTGTCAGATTGTCAGTTTGAAAATTCAGGCCGTTTACTCTAGGAGCGCACACTGGATGTTCGGGCCGAGGAGTACGGTTGGTTTGATCATTCTGGCCTTACAACGGCAGTCAAGCACCCAAGCTAACGTTGGCTAGCTTTCTAGCTACTTCCAGACACAAATGAGACCACTCTGACCATTTTACACGCCCTAGCAGAGCTAGTAAGGCAGTTTTCGTGGTAACCAGAGTTTTGGTGACTGTAACTGTTTATTTAATTATGCTTTTTTGCTGAAGTTTACTGACAACGGCCATATTCAACCGGTGTTGAGCGCTCGTAAATGAACTATTCTGCGTTCTGGTACACTCAGACGAGAGTGCTCTGAAATCGGTGTACAGTCGTGGCCAAAAGTTTTGAGAATGACACAAATATTAATTTTCACAAAGTCTGCTGCCTCAGTTTGTATGATGGCAATTTTCATATACTCCAGAATGTTATGAAGAGGGATCAGATGAATTGCAATTAATTGCAAAGTCCCTCTTTGCCATGTAAATGAACTGAATCCCCCCAAAACATTTCCACTGCATTTCAGCCCTGCCACAAAAGGACCAGCTGACATCATGTCAGTGATTCTCTCGTTAACACAGGTGTTGACGTGGACAAGGTTGGAGATCACTCTCTCATGCTGATTGAGTTCAAATAACAGACTGGAAGCTTCAAAAGGAGGGTGGTGCTTGGAATCATTGTTCTTCATCTGTCAATCATGGTTACCTGCAAGGAAACACGTGCCATAATCATTGCTTTGCACAAAAAGGGCTTCAGAGGCAAGGATATTGCTGCCAGTAAGATTGCACCTAAATCAACCATTTATCGGATCATCAAGAACTTCAAGGAGAGCGGTTCAATTGTTGTGAAGAAGGCTTCAGGGCGCCCAAGAAAGTCCAGCAAGCGCCAGGACCGTCTCCTAAAGTTGATTCAGCTGCGGGATCGGGGCACCACCAGTACAAAGCTTGCTCAGGAATGGCAGCAGGCAGGTGTGAGTGCATCTGCACGCACAGTGAGGCGTAGACTTTGAGGATGGCCTGGTGTCAAGAAGGGCAGCAAAGAAGCCACTTCTCTCCAGGAAAAACATCAGGGACAGACTGATATTCTGCAAAAGGTACAGGGATTGGACTGTTGAGGACTGGGGTAAAGTCATTTTCTCTGATGAATCCCCTTTCCGATTGTTTGGGGCATCCGGATAAAAGCTTGTCCGGAGAAGACAAGGTGAGCGTTACCATCAGTCCTGTGTCATGCCAACAGTAAAGCATCCTGAGACCATTCATGTGTGGGGTTGCTTCTCAGCCAAGGGAGTGGGCTCACTCACAATTTTGCCTAAGAACACAGCCATGAATAAAGAATGGTACCAACACATTCTCCGAGAGCAACTTCTCCCAACCATCCAGGAACAGTTTGGTGGCGAACAATGCCTTTTCCAGCATGATGGAGCACCTTGCCATAAGGCAAAAGTGATAACTAAGTGGCTCGGGGAACAAAATATCAATGTTTTGTATGCATGGCCAGGAAACTCCCCAGACCTTAATCCCATTGAGAACTTCTGGTCAATCCTCAAGAGGCGGATGGACAAACAAAAACCCACAAATTCTGACAAACTCCAAGCATTGATTATGCAAGAATGGGCTGCCATCAGTCAGGATGTGGCCCAAAAGTGAATTGACAGCATGCCAGGGTGGATTGCAGAGGTCTTGAAAAAGAAGGGTCAAGACTGCAAATATTGACTCTTTGCATCAACTTCATGTAATTGTCAATAAAAGCCTTTGACACTTATGAAATGCTTGTAATTATACTTCAGTATTCCATAGTAACATCTGACAAGAATATCTAAAGACACTGAAGCAGCAAACTTTGTGAAAATTAATATTTGTGTCATTCTCAAAACGTTTGGCCACGAATGTACAGGGTAGACATTGTTAATGTTGTAAATGACTATTGTAGCTGGAAACGGCAGATTTTTTATGGAATATCTACATAGGCGTACAGAGGCCCATTTTCAGCAACCATCACTACTGTGTTCCAATGGCACATTGTATTAGCTAATCCAAGTTTTTAATTTTTAAAGGCTAATTGATCATTAGAAAGCCCTTTTGAAATTATGTTAGCACAGCTGAAAACTGTTGGCCTGATTAAAGAAGCAACAAAACTGACCTTCTTTAGACTAGTTGAGTATCTGTAGCATCAGCATTTGTGGGTTCGATTACAGGTAAAAAATTGCCAGAAACAAATAACTTTCTTCTGAAACTCGTCAGTCTACTCTTGTTCAGAGAAATGAAGGCTATTCCATGCGAGAATTTTTCAAGAAACTGAAGATCTCGTACAACGCTGCGTACTACTCCCTTCACAGAACAGCGCAAACTGTCTCTAACCAGAATAGAAAGAGGAGTGGGAGGCCCCGGTGCACAACTGAGCAAGAGGACAAGTACATTAGAGTGTCTAGTTTGAGAAACAGACGCCTCACAAGTCCTCAACTGGCAGCTTCAATATAAAGTACCCGCAAAACACTAGTCTCAACGTCAATAGTGAAGAGGCAACTCTGGGATGCTGGCCTTCTAGATCCTGGATCCTGGATCCTGGACTTTCTGACGGGCTGCCCCCAGGTGGTAAGGGTAGGTAACAACACATCCGCCACAACACAAATGGTTCTACAGCTGCACCATCCTGACTGGTATGGCAACTGCTCTGCCTCTGACTGTAATACATTTTTTAAATTAACTAGGTAAGTCAGTTAAGAACACAGTCTTATTTACAATGACAGCCTACCCAGCCAAACCCAGTCAGCATTGGGCACCGCCCTATATGACTCCAAAACACAGCTGGATGTGATGCAACCTGGATTCAAACCAGGTACTGCAGTGATGCCTCTTGCACTGAGATGCAGTGTCTTAGACCACTGCACCACTCAGGAGCTCTATACCAGGTAGTGTCAGAGGAGGGCCCTAAAAATTGTCAAAGACTCCAGCCACCCTAGTCATAGACTGTTCTCTCTGCTACCGCACAGCAAGTGGCACCAGAGCGCCAAGTCTAGGTCCAACAGCTTCTACCCCCAAGCCATAAGACTCCTGAACATCTAATCAAATGGCTACCCAGACTATATGCATTGCCCCCCCCCCCCCCCCCCCCCCTTTTACACCGCTGCTACTCTCTGTTGTTATCATCTATGCATAGTCACTTTAATAACTCATGTACATATTACCTCAACTAACTGGTGCCCCCACACATTGACTCTGTACCGGTACCCACCTATATATAGTCTCACTATTGTTATTTTACTGCTGCTCTTTAATTACTTTATTTCTCATTCTTATCCATATTTTTGAAACTGCATTGTTGGTTAGGGGCTCGTAAGTAAGTATTTCACTGTTGTATTCGGCGCATGTGACTAATACAATTTGATTTGATTTGTTAAAAGTACACTCAAGAAAAACTATTTTATGGATCAAAGTGATTCAGGACTATCATTAAAACAGGTTAACATGCCCACCAACATTAGACAATTATACAGAAAGCCCTTGCTGAAATAAGCCAATCAAATCACTGACGAGAACAGTCAGATGAACTCATATCTGACACGGACATGGTGTCGTAGCAGGAAGATCAGAATACAGTGAACCAAGTGTTTGTGAGTTCAAATCCCAGGAGAGGTCATTTTGAATAATAATAATTGTATAAATGAACATTCACAATGTAATCATCTGTGTCAAAAATGTAAGTTGAAAATACTATGTTAAAAGCACTGTGTGTGAGTATCTCTAACCTTGCCAACAGACAAAGAACTATGAATGAATCAGTGGTTCACCAACCGGGAACACTAACAAGGTGTGATGTGTAATGAACTGTTTCATTTTGGGAGAACGTTTCTTTGGGACCATCAGGCGACGTCCTGATAACTGATATACAAAAATGTTCCTGCAATGTTCCCATGCAACATGTCTAGGACATTGAATTCTGAGAACATGGTAACCATGTTCTGGGTAAGTTCTATTTGACATTAAGGGAATGGTCTCTTGGAAACATTCCTTGCACATCACAATAACATTAGTTAATGACCTAATGAGACTTAAGAGAACGTTCTCTAAAGTTGTGGGAACATTTGTTATTAGCTGGGGAGGCAGCAGATTTCCTTGTGCTGAGCTGTAGGTTGTAATATCATTTTCCCTTGATAAAAGAGGAATGCTGTAGCCTTTAAGTTACACAATGAAACATGAGACCGTTTTCATGTTCTTAGCCAGAGTACAAGCTCACCGTGTCAGAGTGTGTGTGAGGCGAGTGAGGTAAGCTGAGAGAGAGAGAGAGAGAGAGAGAGAGAGAGAGAGAGAGAGAGAGAGAGAGAGAGAGAGAGAGAGAGAGAGAGAGAGAGAGAGAGAGAGAGAGAGAGTGCAGAAAGAGAGCATCTATGGCTGAAGCACACACACATACACACTGATGTGTGTTCAGTTGTTCACAGCCTGGGGCTTGGATCTCCTAGCAGTGCCAAGACAGGCCAAGAATAACAGAGTGCAGGGATCAGGAACTTGGAGTGCGTTTCCATGTTGGTTTAATGGGCTAGTAATTTTGTGGCGCGGGGGGAGACGGGAAGCAGATGGAGCCGTCATTAAAAACAATGAGCAGCAGCTGCCTGGCCTGTTCACCTCGGCCCAGGCCCCAGCCAAGACAGACCAGCCTGAACAGACCAGCCTGGACAAAAACCTTTCAAAACCAGAGCTCAGAGACCACCCCGCACCCCCGCCGTAAGTACACTCCAACCGCCTGGGGGCTCCATGGACCCACTCCAACCGCCTGGGGGCTCCATGGACCCACTCCAACACATGTTCCTCAGGAGGGGACTGTGTGTTTGTGTGTTGAGTGTATGTGTGAGAGAGGGAGAAGAGAGAAAGACAGTGAGAAAAGGTGTGTGTATGTGCATGTGTGCGTGCATGTATGTGTGTGTATGTGCATGTGTGCGTGCGTGTATGTGTGTGTATGGAGGCGGAGGATTTGGCTTGTTCTCCCTGTCACAGGCAAGAATACCCCTCCTGTCAGCTGTGCAGCGTTTCATGCTCATCTGACTCCAGACTTTTTATAATACTGTTCTGCTCTGCCTCAGCCACTGGCTGTCATCCCAGCTAAGTCACATTAGCAGATAAGAGTGGGTGGAGAGACACCAAATACCATATGCATTAGAGATATTAATCAACATGAACTAATGGGAAGGTCTCAACAATATTAGAAAAACACACACATGAATGGTGCTTTCCTCACGACGACACATTAAAACACACATTACTAATACTCCAATGTTTCCTTTGGTGCACATCCAGGGGAACGAAACACAAGAGCGGATGCAAACATATGGGATTGACTGCTGCTTTCCAAAGCCGTGTTCCAGAACACTCAACACTAAAAGCCAGCTTAATTGCAAAGATCTATTCTGACAATTTTTCCCACGAGTGCTGAAATGGACTGGGATGTTTAGAATACTTTTTGACTGGGGAACATGTAGCCAGCATATATGACAGGTTACTAGCTTAAAATAGACATAATTCACACTACAATTTACAATGTACAGTAAAATAGAGTGACCACAGACTATGGCTTTTTATTCAAAGCGTTCTCTGATTTTATTTGATCCTGGGGTGAAAATACTACTGCACGAATACTGCAAATCGGGTTTGATTGAACTGCACCCTCAGATTAGCAGCGTCCTCTCTATTGTTCCCCACTACTCTACCACAGGTCACAACATGACAACATTGGTTTTAATGATATTAATGGGCAGTTGAAACTGTCCAACCCTTTTCTGAGGGCAATTTAAAAACACTGACCCCAGTAATGGGATTGAACGTCATCATCATTGTGCGCAGAAAACATGTTTTATCAGCCCGGTCCACCACCTCAATCTGCCTTAAATCCTATAATGAAATAGGCAGGAGTAGGGTCTAGATTTCAAGTCCTTCATGAATATTCTGACAAAGCCTTGGCTCTAATTCCATAGTGAGAGAGGGGGGAGAGAGGGGTGAGAGAGAGAGAGAGCAAGAGAGCGAGATGGAGGGGTGTCTGCCACAAGAGAGGGGAAACCAGCTCAATACTATCGTTTCCTCAAAATACTATGTAGACAGTTGCACATCATTATTTTCTCTCAAATACCAATCTTATGAGAGAATAAAATATGGCGGCCAAGTAGTGCTGGTACAACATGGAAATACTAATGCCATTCCTCAGCAGGTGGATCCATTCAGATAACTGCTTACTAATGAGCCATGACCTGTTCATACTCTGTACAGCAGAGTTACTAACTAACTAAACGTAGATCAGTATAATGGAACAACCGACGTAGTGTTCCTACCTTGGGGTCCATACTGGTTTGCCTGGGATCCCTGGGGTCCATAGGGGCCACTGGAGCCACCATGGGGGTAGGGCCCCATCCCTGGGTACATCTGTCCCCCAGGACCAGGAGAGGGGTGAGGGGACATGGAGGGCCCCGACTGAGGTGGTGGTGCAAACTGGGAGCCAGACGGGTTTCTCTGCATGTTGGACATAAAGCCTGGAACACAGAGAGAGAGAGAGGAGAGAGAACTGTAAACACACTGTGCTAATGATTTCTGCTGCCTATGCATATACACACACACACACACGCAGGTAAATATCCACTCTTTATGCAGGAGATTAACCCATCTGCTCTCTCCTAACCTCCCTCTAATGCTGCTACTGAAAACCAGACAAACATGATGGTTGTCTCCTTTGAAGGACGAACACGGATGTTCGGTTGTACAGAGGTGATTCTGACAATACTATAATCCTCTATCATGTCTTCAGGTCCTGTTATTCGAAGATAGACATCAGATTGCTAGAATGGCAAGCTGGCAGTGCATTATGTGTAAGTAAGGCCATATGTTCTTATACACTGTATTTAGACAGGACTGGGCGACATGGAGGCCGGGGGGGATCAACTAATGCAGACACACACACATACACAAAATCGACTGCGCTTTCTGCTTTTGTGTGTGTATGTGTGTGTGATGTGTGTGTGTGTATACATGTGTGCAGAAAATGCACATACACTGCACTTGGGGGAATAAAACAGTGATTTAACCATGACTGCTGTGTAATTCTAAGCTGTTCCGAACCATGAGCTCTCAATTCATGAAAAAGGCTCTCAGCTCGGCTTCCCTCCACCATTCAAATTGACATTTGAAGGGATCCTCACAGGGCTTCACTGCAACCCATTTCATTACAGTCTAGACCTGAGAGTGAAGCCAGAGAAAAGGTCTCCAATCTGCCTCGAATGGTAAAGGTCACTGGCACTGTAGCCAATCAGAAGAGATAGAGGCCTTCTCTCTAATATTCTGGATTGCCTTTAAATGGATCGGCTGTGCTCTGCTGGGCTCGACGCACGCACGCACGCACGCACGCACGCACGCACGCACGCACGCACGCACGCACGCACGCACGCACGCACGCACGCACGCACGCACGCACAGATGCTATACAGGGATACAGTCCAGCTCTTTACTGAGAGGGGTTGTTAAGGCAGGCCAGAGATGGAAACAACATTTGTCTCTCTCCATGTCGGCATATTCTGCTGAGAGAGCAAGAGAGCGTGTGAGGAGGCTGTAGAAGGGAGAGAGGGAGGGAGGAGAGGCCTGAAAGTGCTTGGGCTGTGAACATGGGTTTAAGGGGAACATTATTGTAATGTTTAACTTCCATTATCGTAAAGGATTCTGAAAACACTGTAATACTGCATTCTAAATTGCCTGGAAAATGGATGGAGAGAGGCACATTGTGCAGACAGTTGCTAAAAGCAAATAACGCATTCAAGGATTTTTTCCCTCCACCCTTCCTCCCTCCCCAGCCAAGCAGGCAGGCAGCGAATCAGAGAGGCAGGCTGGCAGAGAAAGTAGAGGCTCTTAGCTGGACAACAACAACATACAGAGGTGGATAGACAGAGAGCGGAGGGAGAAAAGGGACATTCAGCGGGATTTATGGAAATGAGAGATGCTCTTAGGAGCAAGCACTTGAACCATGGGAATTAATCACATATTCCGAACAGTATTATGTTAACCACTGTGCTTGCTGGATCACATGGAGCAGAGCATTACATTTATTTAAATGTTATGTTTTATGTAAAATAAGTGTAACAGCTTTGCATTGCTCCCTCCTCTCTCTCTCTCTCTCTCTCTCTCTCTCTCTCTCTCTCTCTCTCTCTCTCTCTCTCTCTCTCTCTCTCTCTCTCTCTCTCTCTCTCTCTCTCTCTCTCTCTCTCTCTCTCTCTCTATCTCCCTATCCCTCTCTCTCTCTCTCCCTCTCTCTCTCTCTCTCTCCCTCTCTCTCTCTATCTCTCTCTCGCTCTCTCTCTCCCTCTCTCTCTCTCTCTCTCTCGCTCTCTCCCTCTCTCTCTCTCTCTCTCTCTCTCTCTCTCTCTCTCTCTCTCTCTCTCTCTCTCTCTCTCTCTCTCTCTCTCTCTCTCTCTCTCTCTCTCTCTCTCAGATGTTAACTGGTCCTTGGTGAGCTGTAGAGGAGCATGGGACTACTCATCATCCTGTTTTTAAACACCTACAGGGACAATGTTGTTTTACACTGGGTAGTTCTATGGTAGTAATCACTAAGACTGAATGTGATTTGCCCCATTTAAGAGATGAACTTTTCCCCTGAACTCATTACAACTCATGGCCGTTGTAAAAAGATGTTCAGTGGAAGCCTTAATCAGCGACCATTCATTGTACGTAATACACAGTATCTCGTCAGCCTCTGCTATCACAGCAATAACTAACGCTGCATATGAGAAATAATCACCTCTGCAAGTCGTAAGGGGATCCACTTTAAAGACTCCATACCTCATTTAGAACATAGGGTTTACTGATTGCCAGATCATAACAGTTAAGGTTTAACCACTGTTTCCATGACCTGAGCTGACCACTAATCCAATAATAAATCACCTCTCCACCAGCCCCTCCCTGGGAACCTGCTGGTGGGGTGTTTGTTCGGTACCTACTGAGCAATCAGCCCATTAATTGGATCAGAACATGCATGGTGGGAACAGGAGGGGCAATGGGAACTGTGTAGAATATACGTTTAGCCTGACATGACCCCCTCTAAGGAGTGTGTGTGTGTGTGTGTGTGTGTGTGTGTGTGTGTGTGTGTGTGTGTGTGTGTGTGTGTGTGTGTGTGTGTGTGTGTGTGTGTGTGTACACCTCCCAGTACACAATGCCAACCCCTGTAACTGGTAATAGCCCAGGTATAGAACGCCCTGTACCTCTGGACATGATGTCACATCCTGCCTTTGTCCCACAGTGGGAAATAATGCCAGCATTACTGAGAAGGAGGCTAATGCCTTCACACACACACACCACACACCACACACCACACACCACACACACCACACACACACACACACACACACACACACACACACACACACACACACACACACACACACACACACACACACACACACACACACACACACACACACACACACACACACACACACACGCTGAGAAGCTTAACTGTTACTAGCTGTCCCCAGGCCCATCCGCTACGGCTCCACTCAGCCCAGATCTACAGCTTTGCTCAACACACAGGTGGGCATTAATCTGCAAATTACCACACAATACCCAAGAACACTAACACATACTAGCAAGCACACACACACATACGTATGTACGCACCCACACACACACACACGCATGCACACACACACACGTACACACTTACTTAGTGGTCAGACTTACCCCTTTCCTGAGGCATGGGGGACTGGGACAAGGGGGGGTGGGGAACATCCAACATGTTGCCAGGAGTCTGGGGGGCCATCTGGGAACCTGTGGTAAACAGAGGAGGACCGAATACAGTGAGCCCCATACTATCAGCACAGAAAGAGGGGACATATTTTATGGTAACACCACTCAGTAAAAAGGCAGAAAGTACAGCTGCTGTACCGTGCATTGTCATTTGTGATATTTACTCATAAAAAGGTTTTGTCTGAAAGGGATTTATCTTTCTTCCACAAAGCCAAAGGTGAGACGACATTATTCACCAAAAATATTTATAAAAAAACGTTTTATTGGTACAATAGAGCAATTCAAAGGTTAAGGATACTTCTTATGTCTAGTTCTATTCCCTTCTTTCCACTTGTCATCCTTATCTGACGTTATTCAATGAAAAGCTTTTTCCGAGCGTTACAAAAAGATAACAGACAGACCCTCATAGCATAGCAGTGTGTGTGTGCCTGGCAATGTCTTATAGTACAGTGCAATATAAAACAAGTCATCACTGTGTGGATCTCTTACGGTACAAGTGTAATCAGAAGTAATCCTTAACAGAAAAAAGCCATTGAGTTTTATTGATTGGTTGATGCTCCTCTTGTACAGTGGGACATCCTCTACAGACCAGCGGGGCTGATTAGGGCAATGGCAGATGAAAGTGTGTGGATCAGTGGAGGCTGCTGAGGGGAGGATGGCTCATAATAATGGCTGCAAACAGAATGAAATCCATGTGTTTTAATGTATTTGATACCATTCCACTAATTCTGCTCCAGACATTACCACAAGCCCGTCCTCCCCAATTAAGGTGTCACCAACCTCCTGTGATGTGGATTGATTTAACCCACAGGAAGGTAAAACTGGTAAATTTGCCCACACCGTCCTCTGCTTCATTATACATTAGGGTTACAACACTCAAGGTGGGTAAACCAATGGAGAAAGAGCAACATTTTCAAAAGTATACAACTCTTAGGTAAGTATATTTACATGAACCAAACAAACGGTACACTGTCTTCCATCCTGAAGCAGTATATAGAGATTCCACTGTTCTCTGTTCTTCTCTGTGTGTGTGGTGAGACAGAGATAGAGAGATAGAGAGATAGAGAGAGAGAGAGAGAGAGAGAGAGAGAGAGAGAGAGAGAGAGAGAGAGAGAGAGAGAGAGAGAGAGAGAGAGAGCACTAGATGAGCTGGTTGTCATGTAGAGCAGTAATACATGACTAGCAGTGGCACACACTCCACGTAAACAAACCCAATTAAGTCAACATAATTGCTTTGCATAAACTGAATAAACAATATTTCCATCCACCAACTCGCCCACCCACTCACACTAACACTCACATACACAGAGAAACATACACACACATTAACGTTATAACACAAACACACATACACACCACCAGAGTGGCTCCAGCGGCAAAGCTTGGAAGAGAGAATATTCTATTAGTGAGTGTGTCACCCTGTTCCCAGGAGGAGAGGAGACAGGGCTGAAATCTCACTGCAGCGCTAACACTAAAATAACATCAGAATAACACACCGTTCTGCTCAGCCTCCACCACACCAAGAGCTGGGAGCCTCAGAAGACCAGCCAGAGGAAAACATGTGTAGGATATAAGAGGGGGGGCATAAAGAGTCTTGTCCCCTGTCCTCAGAGGGCTGATGGGGGAAGACGGTGGAAGAGTAGGGTGGCCAGGCTCCAGCCCTAATGTGGCTAACCACATTGGGCACACGTTTCCAGAAGGGGGCTTTGGCTGTTGCACCGGTGGCACTTGAGCGTCGTTTACAGCCCCAGTGAACCTTGACGAAGCCCCCTCAGCAAGCTCACCCTTCCCCTCATACCCATCTCCTCTCCCAGCCAGGGGGCTTTGTGTGTGTGTGAGGGATGTTGGCTGGGGAGGGGGCGTGCCAAGCACCAGGGAAGGGCTACAATTGTCACATCATGTTTGAGTGGGTGGCAGTGTGGTGTGTGTGAGTCTGTAGGAGGACAGTGGTGGTGAGGGCATGCATACTGAGCAGCCCTCTCCACATCACCATGTAGATGAAGATCACAAGAGATTAATAGAGAGAGCAAGAGAAAGGAGGGGGAGGACAACACCGATGGAGAAAAAGGAGGAGAAGAGGTGAGAGGAGGAGGAGCGGAGAGTATAGTAGGGAAATTTGAAAATGTGAGGAATAGTGAGGAAGAGGAGAGAAAGAAGAAGCGAGCAGGAGCAATGGAATTCACTACCAGAAATCACTTCCTCTCCTCTGTTTTCCTCTCCTCCTCCATTCTCTCTTCTCCTCAAAAATGTTAATGAGCTCCATTGAATAATTAGCTGTGGATAAAACAAACAGACAGTCCAGAAGGCCTGTCAGCACGTTTAAGACTGAGTCTGATTAATAATGCAACAATCAGGAGGCTTTTTCCTCCTCCACCTACCTGAGCTCAGCGCTGCCTTCTCTGCTGCAGAGAGAAGCAGGTTTAAATGTCAGCAGGCTGTACCTTAATCCCACATCCCTCTGCCTCTCCAACACAGCATCTTTATTACCAATGACTGGCAACATTAGGGTGTTTGTTCACGTCTGCTAGAGCTAACCCAAAGTGACTAGAGCATGTGGAGGGTATCTTGAAAGATGTGACTGTTGGAGTCTTCTCACCACTGGAGTAATTCTGTATTTGTACTGGAGCTAGGAATGGAATACGTGTTGGGGGTTGGGGGGTGAAGGAAGTCCCACAGGTGCTCCAGAACACAATTAACATTTCTGTCAATCAGGCACAGCACAACGGCTGGCTTGCTCTCCCTCTCCCTCTGCTCTCTCCCTCTCCCTCTGCTCTCTCCCTCTCCCTCTCCCTCTCCCTCTCCCTCTCCCTCTCCCTCTGCTCTCTCAAACACCACAGTGAGCAATTTTCACCTCCACTATAGCCCTCACTGAGGATCTAGCTGTTACTCAAAGACCAGGAGCATCCACAAGATCACATACACACACACGGAAACAGACACAATGTAAATGAAAAGCCTTAATGAAGTTTATGGATGAAATAAAGAGTATGGGTATGCTGTATGAAGTCACTACTGAAGCTAGAGAGGAAATGACTGCTTGTTTGAAATCCAGCCGCTACTTTAGAAGAAGAGCAAGAACAGTCAGATATGCTGAGTGAGAGCATGGTTCATGACAAAAATAAAATCATTGTAATCTCCATTTTAAAACTTTTAACAAGTCCAGTCATTCCAACTGTTCCCCCGATACAAAGTAAGAGTCCATAAATAATGGAGTTCATGTGTTTTGAGATAATACTAGCGTCAAAACCCCAAAAACGTTCAACTATTCCTCTGCTAGGATTGTATGGGCAATGCAAGATGCTTTGAAGACAGGGGTTTCATCTCAAATGCCACTGAAGAGTTGAAAGACATACAGACTACTGCTGGACATAGTCCTCTCATAGTCCTCTCTGTTTTTCAGGGTTGGTAATATTACGCCTCTGAGTGCGCGGCGCATCCCATGCAGATTCACCGTCAGCTTAGTCCCACTGAGAAAATAAAAGCACTTTAATTGATGATGAAAGGGAGGGACACACACACACAGTTGGATGAGCAGAAGCCATTCTGAGTAAGTTCATTAATAGCACTGAGTGCTACTGGACTGACAGGAGAATAAGGCGAAGGGCAGCATTTCAGGTTGGTGGAATACACCTTGCAGGCTAGGACACACACACACACACACACACACACACACACACACACACACACACACACACACACACACACACACACACACACACACACACACACACACACACACACACACACACACACACACACACACACACACACACACACACACACACACACAGGCAAGGTAACGCTAGTGTGTCTTTGGGGCCGGGCCGTAAGCTGTAAACATAGATCTCAATGAACAGGGGTCAAGGATTTTCCAGCCTGGGGATACCAGCTAGCGTGACTTACCCTGTAGGGGACAGGGGAATGTGCTGGGGTGGAGAAATACTCTCCCATGGACCTCATTACCAAGCTAACTCTGAGCTGGGCTGAGCTGGGCTACGCTGAGCTGGGGAAGGTACGGCAAGGAGAGGAAAGTGCAGCTTTAGCTAAAAGAGAGGGGGGGGCGGGAGGGGGACACAACGCCAGAGCAGCCAGTCAGTATACTTGGCTGCCTGCTGCAGGAACATAATTGCGCACACTGCTCCAGGTCCCACTCAGCCAGTCAGCCCAGCGCAGAATGGGATTTCACTAAAAAGACGACACAGCAAGCTAGCATTTTGATTCTCCTTTTAACAGGTAGACTATCCAGCGGGCTGCTGTCAGATTTCACTTTGGACTGTACCAACCATCAGGAGACCAAGCGCTCCAAGACCAGGGGGGTGTGGAGAAAGGGAGGGAGAGAAAAGAAAGGAGGGGGGAAGATAGAAGAATGTGAAGGACAGGAAAATACGGGGATTCAGTGGAAGGTGTGTCCCAGTCCTGTGCTGCCTCACAGAGAGGGACAGAGGGACAGAGGCAGTGTTCCACGGAAACAGCCACTGAGGGACTGGCCCGACTGGAACTACCACTGGAAAGGGAGAGGGGATACCTAGTCAGTTGTACAACTTAATGCATTCAACTGAAATGTGTCTTCCACATTTAACCCAACCCCTCTGAAGTACTCTCACTAACGCTGCACCTCACTGTGAGTTCCCCAACTAAAACACAGTCCTTTGGGCTAACTTTCACATCTAATACCCCTAGCAAATCTGTAGTGTAACGTTTTGCGATTGTATTTTTGTTTTTTTCCTTGGAGCATTTACTGTATCAGAATAGCAATACGCCTCTGGTATTACTGATTGAGCCAACATGGATGCCCAGTTGCATCTCCCATTGGTTCAATTATGACCCTTAACTTGATCTTTCCAGACCTCACAGAATCCAGTCTGTCAACATCTTCATTACTATAATACACCTATGCTAAACCTTATGATTAACAATAATGTGAATGGCTCAGAGGTGGTGTACCCAATGCCAGACAGGTCTGCACTGTTCCTCCTCTCTCTCCCTCTCTCTCCCTCTATCCGTAGACGCCCTCTCGCCCTGTGACTCGCCCTGACCTTTCGGCGCTCCTCTAGCCCTGGAAGCACTTCAAGCGGGCGCAGATAAACAGCTTACTCTCCAAGCGCTCGCCAGAAAGCTTCAATCACGTCTTTTACAGAAAAAAGAGAGGAGGAGGAGGACTGTGGGAGGAGAGGGATGAGGGGGCCGTGGCAATGCTAAATGGACCTTGATGGACCTTGGAGGAGAATGAGAGAAAGGGAGACAAGCGTTTGTTGTGATTTTCTACGACAGGCAGCTCAAGCAGTGTTGTGCCATCAGGGAGTGAGGATGTGGTCTGAGTCCATTAGTAGCAGTACTAGAATGAGTGGATCTACTCCAGCCCTCATAGAAGACCACACACACATACAGGCAGGCACAGACAGGCACAGACAACCAGGGTCATGCCTACAACAAAAATGAATACAATACAAATCATCATACTACTATATTCCCTATGTAGTGCAGCCCACTGTTTCTTGGTACTACAGCCTAAAAGGTCAAAGGGCAGTCTCATCAGTTGGTCCTGAGGACCGATACATACATGGTAACATCTCCATGGTGATCAGAACTAACAGCTTGTGACAGCATGGAGAAAGGTCATGTCGCCCTAAGACGGTAAGTCAATGGGTTGGACACACTGTCTGTCAAGCATCAAAGCTAATAGAATCAAAGAGAGAGAGAGGGATCACTAGAATCAGAGAGAGAGAGAGGGGATGAGGGATCACTAGAATCAAAGAGAGGGGATGAGGGAGCACTAGAATCAAAGAGAGAGAGAGGGGATGAGGGATCACTAGAATCAACGAGAGGGGATGAGGGATCACTAAAATCACAGAGAGAGAGAGGGAATGAGGGATCACAAGAATCAAAGAGAGAGAGAGGGAATGAGGGGTCACTAGAATCAAAGAGAGAGGGATGAGGGATCACTAGAATCAAAGAGAGAGGGATGAGGGATCACTAGAATTAAAGAGAGAGGGATGAGGGATCACTAGAATCAAAGAGAGAGGGATGAGGGATCACTAGAATCAAAGAGAGAGGGATGAGGGATCACTAGAATCAAAGAGAGAGGGATGAGGGATCACTAGAATTAAAGAGAGAGGATGAGGGATCACTAGAATTAAAGAGAGAGGGGATGAGGGGTCACTTAGAGTTAAAGAGAGAGGGGGTGAGATATCATTACAATTAAAGAGAGAGGGGATGAGGGATCACTAGAATCAAAGAGAGACGGGATGAGGGGTCACTTAGAGTTAAAGAGAGCGGATGAGGGATCACTAGAATTAAAGAGAGGGGATGAGGTGTCACTAGAATCAAAGAGAGGGGATGAGAGATCACTAGAATTAAAGAGAGAGGGGATGAGAGGTCACTAGAATCAAAGAGAGAGGGGATGAAGTGTCACTAGAATCGAAGAGAGGGGATGAGAGGTCACTAGAATCAAAGAGAGAAGGGATGAGAGGTCACTAGAATCAAAGAGAGAGGGGATGAGGTGTCACTAGAATCGAAGAGAGGGGATGAGGTGTCACTAGAATCGAAGAGAGGGGATGAGAGGTCACTAGAATCAAAGAGAGAAGGGATGAGAGGTCACTAGAATCAAAGAGAGAGGGGATGAGGTGTCACTAGAATCGAAGAGAGGGGATGAGGTGTCACTAGAATCGAAGAGAGGGGATGAGGTGTCACTAGAATCGAAGAGAGGGGATGAGAGGTCACTAGAATCAAAGAGAGAGAGGATGAGGGATCACTAGTTGCATCACTATTCCGATCACTCCTCTGGTTTGACTAGAGACTGTGAGAGAGGCATTGGTAACCAGCAGTACACAGAGATACAGAAGTATTGTTCAGTGACTCTAGCAAAGCCCCACAGCCTTTCCTCCTCCTCTTCTCCTCCTCTCCCCCTCCTCTCCCTTCCCAGCGCACATCCCATTCTGCCTGGAATGCGGATGAGAGTAATGCCGTTTGCGTCCCCAAAGACGAAAAATGTGGGGTGCTCCGAATTGGTTTAGAGACATTGGGGCTGAGCAATGTGATTTCTGCTTGACTGTCACAAATGTAGCACAACAGGAAAATCAATTTGCCTTCTGTGCCTCCTGGCTCGAGGAGAATCCAAATGCCAGGCGAACCTAGATAATGTTGTATTCCATTTGAGAAATGGCAAGGAGAGAGAGAAAGAGAGAGACTGAGAGGGAGAGAGAGAAACTGAGCTACACTTCCTAACCTCCTGCCAAATGTATGACCATATTAAAGACACATACTGTATTTCCCTCAGATTACACAGATCCACAAAGAATTAGAAAACAAACCCAATATTGATGAACTCCCATATCTATTGGGTGAAATACCACAGTGTACCATCAGAGCAGCAAGATTTGTGACCTGTTGCCACAAGAAAAGGGCAACCAGTGAAGAACAAACACCTTTGTAAATACAACCCATATCTATGTTGACTTATTTTCCCTTTTGTACTTTAACTATTTGCACATCATTACAACACTGTATATAGACATAATATGACATTTGAAATGTCTATTCCTTTGGAAGTGTTATGTTAACTGTTCATTTTTATTGTTTATTTCATTTTTGTTTATTATCTACTTCACTTGCTTTGGCAATGTTAACATATGTCCCCATGCCAATAAAGTCCTTAAATTGAATTGAAATTGAATAGAGGGAGAGAGAGAGAGAGACAGGTCTGGAAAGGAGAGGGATGTATGAAGTGAGTTACGCTGAGGGAAACAGATGCTTTCTACGATAAATACATGTCTGTTTGTAGGGTTTTGAGTTACCAGGGACCTCACGATACCACTTTATCATTATACTTAGGTGCCGATGCCATATGCTTTACGATTCTCACTATTCTCACAATTCTATACGCATTGCGATTTGATGTTCCAAACATATTGCTCACTATATGTCTGCTGCAGAGAAACAAGAGAGAGCATGAGAAAATTAGTCATGTAAATACAAGAGCTGAAAACATGTTGGCTCACTATTTAAAAACAAGGTGGAAAACAAGGTATAGGATGAAAAATACTGGAGCTTTGGCGCAGATATAGCCCACAAGCGCTAGCTAATGTTTTTTTAAACAGATCGATACTTGGAGTCAAAGGATCGATATGATATCGTCACTAAAAATATTGCGATATGTAACTCTAGAGATTTTTCTATCACTATCTGTCTGTAGGCCTGATCTTCTCATAGGCTGCTGACACACCTCTCTGTATCTTCTATTACTGGGAGGCTGTTAGTGTGTGTGTGTCTGTGTGTGTCTGTGTGTGTCTGTGTGTGTCTGTGTGTGTCTGTGTGTGTCTGTGAAATGAATGTATAGTGTTTGTGTGCATCTACAGTATAGTGTGAGTGCCAGTGTATGTGTGTGCGAGCATGTGTATTTGGTGTGTGCTGTATGTACACAGTCAGTCAATATGTGTGTGCCGTCTGAAAGTGAATGTGTGTGTGTGACAGTGTTTATAGTGTGTGTGTGAGTGTGTGTGACAGCCAGGTGAAAGGCTGACAATGTGGAATTGCTCTCCTCTGACCGTTGTCAGGGGTGACAGGTGTCCCGTGAGCACTTGGCCATGTGACGTGCGTCGCCTCGGTAACCGAGGCAGCTACCTTCAGAAGGCAATAAACCACAGCCACGGTCACATCATGGTCACAGTACGGTGGTGTCACGGTCAGAACCTTAATGTGATGGTGGTGCTGGTATAGACTTGACCAGTGACAATGCCACAGACTTGACCCTGTCACTCTTTATGGGGTGTCGAATAGACTCAGAGACAAGGCCTAGGAACAGGCCAACCTTCCATATGGTGTTATCAGCTGTCCTTTCCCTCAAGAACAACAAGGCTCCTGGTGCTGACAGCATCCCGGCAGAGCTACTTAAGAAGGGAGGTTACTTCTGCACCAGAATGCTCCACCAGTACATCACTGAGGTTTGGGACCGGGAGATCGTCCCCCAACAGTGGCGGAAGTGGAAGGCTGCCGTCTTATTGGCTCTTAACCAACCATGCTATTTTGTTTTGTTTTTTCGCGTTGTTCGTAGCTTGTTGTGTACATGGTGTTGCTGCTCTCTTATGACCGAGAGGAGCTTTATGGACATCAGAACTGCGATTTCTCACATCAAACTGGACAAAGAGTTCTTCTTCAATGAGTCAGACTGGAGGGATATAATACAGACACCCGACCAGGCCCAGTTCCCCATTATTCGCTGGAGAAGGAAACTGAGATTTTGCAGAAAGGTATCAGGGTGCCTTGTGAGGATGAGGAGATGAGTGGCAAATCTGCCCTTGCCTTCCGTCCT
This sequence comes from Salvelinus namaycush, assembly GCF_016432855.1. Taxonomy (NCBI): domain Eukaryota; kingdom Metazoa; phylum Chordata; class Actinopteri; order Salmoniformes; family Salmonidae; genus Salvelinus; species Salvelinus namaycush. The sequence goes on along the minus strand of NC_052321.1, from coordinate 20,997,486 downwards.
GCTAGCTAACTTTCAATCGCTGGAAAATAAATGGGACGAACTGAAAGCACGTTTATCCTACCAATGGAACATTACAAACTGCAGTATCTTATGTTTCACCGAGTCGTGGCTGAAGGACGACATTAAGAACATACAGCTGGCGGGTTATACACTCTATCGACAGGACAGAACAGCAACCTCTGGTAAGACACGGGGCAGGGGCCTATGCATTTATGTAAACAACAGCTAGTGCACCATATCTAAGGAAGTCTCAAGGTTTTGCTTGTCTGAGGTGGAGTGTATCATGATAAGCTGTAGACCACACGATCTACCTAGAGAATTTTCATCTGTATTTTTCGTAGCTGTCTACATACCACCACATACCGATGCTGGCACTAAAACCGCACTCAATGAGCTGTATACTGCCATAAACAAACAGGAAAATGCTCATCCAGACGTGGCGCTCCTAGTGGCTGGGGACTTTAATGCAGGGAAACTTGGATCAGTTTTACCTAATTTCTATCAGCATGTTAAATGTGCAACCAGAGGGAATAAAATTCTAGACCTTTGCTCCACACACAGAGACTGTCACGTTCCTGACCGGTTTTCTGTTATTTTGTATGTGTTAGTCGGTCAGGGCGTGAGTTTGGGTGGGCAGTCTATGTTATGTGTTTCTATGTTGGTAAAGGGTGACCTGATATGGTTCTCAATTAGAGGCAGGTGGTTTTCATTTCCTCTGATTGAGAGCCATATTAAGGTAGGTGTTTTCACATTGATTGTTGTGGGTGGTTGTCTCCTGTGTCAGTGTCTGTGTATGTTACGCCACACGGGACTGTTTCGGTTTTGTTTGTTTGTTCGTTTTATGTAGTCATTTTTCCTGTTCGTGCGTTCTTCGTGTTTCATGTAAGTTCGTCGTCCAGGTCTGTCTACGTCGTTTATTGTTTTGTAATTATTCAAGTGTTCGTCGTGTTTCCTGTTTTGTTTATTAAATATCATGTCTTATCACAACGCTGCGTCTTGGTTCAATCCATGCTCCTCCTCTTCGGATGAAGAGGAAGAGGAATTCCGTTACAGAGACGCATACAAAGCTCTCCCTCACCCTCCATTTGGAAAATCTGACCATAGTTCTATCCTCCTGATTCCGGCTTACAAGCAATAATTAAAGCAGGAAGCACCTATTCATTAACTACAGCTCAGCATTCAACACCATAGTGCCCTCAAAGCTCATCACTAAACATCTCCCTCTGCAACTGGATCCTGGGCTTCCTGACGGGACGCCCCCAGGTAGTACGGGTAGGTAACAACACATCCTCAACACTGGGGCTCCTCAGGGGTGCGTGCTCAGTCCCCTCCTGTACTTCCTGTTCCACGACTGCATGGCCAAGCACGACTCCAACACCATAATTAAGTTTGCTGATGACACAACAGTGGTAGGCCTGATCACCGACAACGATGAGACAGCCTATAGGGAGGAGGTCAGAGACCTGACTGTGTGGTGCCAGGACAACAACCTCTCCCTCAACGTGAGCAAGACAAAGGAGATGATTGTGGACTACAGGAAAAGAAGGACCGAGCACGCCCCCATTCTCATCGACGTGGCTGTAGTGGAGCAGGTTGAGAGCTTCAAGTTCCTTGGCGTCCACATCACCAATAAACTAACATGGTCCAAGCACACCAAAACAGTCGTGAAGAGGGCATGACAAAACCTATTCACCCTCAGGAGACTGAAAAGATTTGGCATGGGTCCTCAGATTCTCAAAAGGTTTTACAGCTGCACCATCGAGAGCATCCTGACGGGTTCCATCACTGCCTGGTATGGCAACTGCTCGTAAAACTGCGTTGTTGGTTAAGGGATATACCTTCTGGCTGTTGCCGGCAAGGTCCTGGCAAAGGTGATGCTACACAGGTTGATGAACTATATCACAGAGGAACTGCTGCCAGAGTCACAATGCGGCTTCATAAAGAACAGGAGTATGGTCGACATGATAGTCACGGCACGGCAACTCCAGGAGAAGTGCAGTGAACAACATCAGACCTAGAGGATGCTGCTGCCGACCGTTCCACCTGGCGGCAGCTCTGCCAAAGAGGTGAACAGAGGTGGGAGGAGGAGAGGAGCACAAAGAGACAGCAAAAACAGCTCAGGAGACATACATGCCTGCCCCCGCCAACACAGACTGCATTTGCCCCAACTGCAATAAAGTTTGTGGATCTCGGATTAGACTCTACAGTCACCAAAGAATTCACCGTTAACTCAGAAGTGGAAGTCATCATCGGATACAATGGACTACCGTAACCTAACCTAACCAATGTGGTGGTGGTGCTGGTGCAGACTTGACCAGTGACAATGCCACAGACTTGACCCTGCCACTCTTTATGGAAGAGTGACAAATGGACCCAGAGACAAGGCCTAGGGACAGCCAGTGAGCCTCATACGGACAGAGGCAAAAATATAATGTTTGTATGTTTAGAAAGGAGACAGGTTGCAGGCAAGATAAATCACACAATTCTCATGACCTGCTAGTAAGTAAACAGTAATCAATCCTTCATATCATAGCAACATTAGTTCTCAGTGTTTCTCTCTCATATGCCTGGTGTTGGTATTTCTCATTAGAAGTGATTGCATAAACTACAGCTGGTAAACCCTAGCAGCTGTTACCAGACTATGATCCTCTCTCTATGAGGATGTGTTCTGCATGATGGGAGAATATTTATAGATACTCTATTAATCACAGCCATCCCTCCGATGAGATCCGCCTCCTGTCTCACCATCTCACTCCGCATGATCTTGGCATTCGCGTCGGGAGCGGCTGTCCTGCTTTTTCATTAGTGTCAATCACTCCCGTACGCGCTCATTCCGCCTGGAACAACCCGCTGGCCTCAGGAGCTCACTCAAGCATTTGTCCCGCCTCGTCACCGTGATTGACAGGTCTGCGAGCTGCTGACGTGCCCGTCAGGCCTTAATCAGGAAGAGCAGCGGAGGCTGTGGTTGGATGGGGAGGGGAGGGCAGTCAGAGCCATGTCTCATAGCCGTGTGTCACTCTGGCCTGTCCAAGGCCTGTCCAACACACTCCCATTCATTACCTCACTGTTTATCTAAATGCTCATCCATTCCTCTAGGGAGGAACAGCCCTGAATCCTCACACACACACATCTGCTATTGTCTTATTTTGGCTTCCTGTTCTGATAGGAAGAATACAGAGGCCAACAGCAGCCATCTGTATCTGTGCATCTAAAATGTTTTTCAAAATAAATGACAAATGATTTCAAATAGAAAGGAGACATCGAGGCTCTGAGTGGTGCAGTGGTCTAAGGCGCCACTACAGCCTGCACAGTCCGGGTTAGAGGAAGGTTTGGCTGGGGGAGGTTTTCCTTGGCTCGTCCTCTAGCGACTCCTTGTGGTGGGCTGGGCGCCTGCAAGTTGACTTCGGTCGTCAGTCAAATGGCGTTTCCTGGTGTGGCTGACTTCTGGGTTAAGCGGCGTGTTAAGAAGTTGTTGGCCAGGTGGGTCCTGTTTTGGAGGATGCATGTCTCAACCTTTACCTCCCCGAGCCCATAGAGGAGTTGCAGCGATGAGACAAGGTTATAACTAGCCCATCGGTCATCTTGACATGGCCACTGCTGTAGTTCTGACCATATTTTTCTCATAATTTATCTGAACACAACAGGGTGTCATTATACCTGTACAGGATACTTGAACAGACGAATCAGAGGAGTGTTATAGAAAGAAAGAGAGTCAATCACCAGTATGAGGTTTTTTGATTATTTTGTGAAATTATTTGCCTTAGGAACCCTGTTGGCTTACCTGGTGCTGTGGTTGGGCCGCTGACAGGGGAGATGGGGCCAGAGCCGGAGCGTGATTGGTTGGAGCCCACAGGGGACCCAACAGGAGAGGACGATGGGCCGCTGCCTTGACCAGACAGGTGGGGTGACGCGTGGGGTGAGAAGGGTGACTGGGCTGGGTTACTCTGCTCCCCCTGGCTACTGGTGGAGCCTGTAGCACTGATGGCTGAACTGTGACCAGCCTCTGTACCTGTAGGGAGGTCATCTATGGAGCCAGACAGGTCCTGGAACAGAGAAAGAGAGAGACAGGAGAGATGGTGAGCGAAGAATATCATAAGGGATACTATCACAAAACAGCAAGAGAGTAGCACTGGGTATGCTGTGGATTACAACATAGTAATACATAACCCACAAAGCCCAACAATACTCCACAATACTCTCACAACAGAGCACTATACTGAAACTATACTGAAAGCAGTTTAGTGCCTTGCTGGTGTAGGTCTGTCTGTTCTGTGTGATGTGTAATGGGCCAGTATTCAAGGCTGAGCTTATGTTACACACATCCCCTGTGGGGAGAGAGAGGCGAGGGGGAGGTAGGAGGGAGGGGAGGAGGGGGGCATTGACTGGTTAAGGGTATTCTGAACAATTTCTAGGGAATCCCCTATGAATGCCGACAGTCTGAATGATAGTCTTATAAAAGAGGAGATTGAAGGGAGAGGGAGATAGATAGTCCCTTAAACACACATCCCCGCAGTTCTCCAGCTGCACTACGGGAGGCCACCCACCCACCACTGATGGGATATGTGGGCCACAACCCAGGTGAGGCATCTATAATAACAATTATTTGGTGGGTACTTATATTTGTCCTATTTCAGTGAATTGGAAATGTGTTTTTTGCATATCCCACTCTACCTGAGACACCCTTGGAGACTGGGGTCACAGCCAGGGTCTGACATTATCAACATTGAACCTGGAGCAATTAGGGTTAAGCGCCTTGCTGAATGGCACATCGGCAGATTGTTCACCTTGTCAGCTCGGTGATGCGAACTAGCATCCTTTCAGTTACTGGCCCAATAATGTAACCTCTAGGCCACCTGCTGTAGCTAGCTATCTGTCTCTCTATCTGTCTGTCTATCTGTCTGTCTTTCTGTCCACCCACCACCGTCAGTCAGGTTCCACAGAATCTGTCCCCAGCCACCTCCATGAACCTTTACCTAACCCTCTCTACGGCCACCAAAGACCTCTCCTGTGTCTCCTAAAATGGCCATAGGGAAAATACTGGATCAAAGCTGAAGATGAAACCAGCTACTACTGTGGTTCTTTCACCAGTTTATGTATTATTGTCATCTATTGTTTACTGAAGCATAACATGTTGAGTGTTATGGTATATTGTCCAGATGAATAAGAAGGTTTTGTGGTCATAAACAGTGATAATGTTACAGAGGATACATGTTGTTCATGTATCCTCTGTGGTGGCACAGGCTTTTGTTTTCGTCAAGCCTCCGTGGCTGCCCACCCGCCCGCCCTACCACCCGCCCGCCTGGTCTGCCCGCCCTGCTCTGCCAGGCTGTCTCAGTCTGTCAGATGGCATCATCTGCCCGTGCTCGATCAGCCCAGCACACACAGAGGCCTCTCTCTTTCTGTTTCTCTCTACCACTTCCCTCACTTTCTCTCTGTCAGCGGTGTCACTCGCTGTCCCAACCAATCAACTCTACTGAGCTAGATGATGTCATAGGCTGTCTCAACCAATCACCAGAGCTATTTTTCTGAGCAGGCAGTCACAGGTCACCGCAAGTGCGTGCCATATGACACAGTGGGGTCCTGCAAAGAGGGAAACCATGGTGACGTATTTCTAAACAGGTGAATCTAGTGTGACATCCACCTGATTGTTAGCCTCAGAGCCAATTAAAAAAGGGAAAGCACTGTGAATAATTACATTACTCGCTAGTCGCCAGTTCTCCAATAACCGTTGGGCAGAAAAGCACATCATTAATTTGGAGGATTTGAGGATTGACCTGTTTGGATTAGACTCATGCTTGACGGCATCTAGACAGTGTTGTGACTGAGAGAGCCCAGGGAATAAGACCAGGCTCTTCCACAGATCTAACAGTGAAGAATCCCAGCTGCTGCTCTCTACACAGTGATATTTCCAGCAGTAAACAGCCAGCCCAGCCAAATACCCAACGAGCTAGCTTGGGCCCTTTCCAAAGTGGCCCAAATCTAATTGGTTTGCCTCTGTGCTGCAAATTGCTCTGTGCATTGAGTCTCCAAATAGCTGTCAACTACTCCCAGTTGGCATCTTGTATCACTTAATATGCTTCTGAAGCATGTAATTGTCATAATAAGAAAAATATTGAGGTGATAATAACCACTTACGTTGAGATGGCCAGACCCCCAAGTAATGGCCTCCTATCTAGACGCTTCACACTACGTTTGAGAGGCAGTCATTCGTGACCCTTCACCTCAGGGGTGTTGGCATCAGCCTCCCTCCCTCCCCCTCTCTCTCTGAGGCTGTCAGCCTGTCAGACTCAGACAGGCAGGGGCACTAAGGGGACAGCTGAGCCAACACACACAGTAGAAACACACACACACAAACACACTCATAGAAACACACACACACGCACGCACATGTACACACAGGCACGACATGCACACACCTCACACACACACCAGATCACCAACCTATGACTGAGTGGGAGAAAAAAAACATCATTCATTAAGGAGTGGTCTTTCCACTGACTGTCCCCCCTGAGCAGGCAGAGACATGCACAAATTATATATACATATTTATTTTACCAGGCAAGTCAGTTAAGAACAAATTCTTATTTACAATGACGGCCTACTCCGGCCAAACCCAGACAACTGTGCGCCGCCCTATGGGACTCCCAATCACAGCCGGATGTGATACAGCCTGGATTCAAACCAGGTACTATAGTGACACTTCTTGCACTGAGATGCAGTGCCTTAGACCGCTGCGCCACTCGAGTGCCCTAACTAATGAGTGCTGCTGGGAAGGGAAGGGAACAGGCAGTGTTCCCCAGTCCAGGATTCTCTGGTCACGCTGTCTAGACAGGGAGGAGTCAGGCACCACACCACAGCTTCCTGTCTAGACAGGGAGGAGTCAGGCACCACACCACAGCTTCCTGTCTGTGGACCATGGGGAAAGAGAGCATTGACCCTCAAACTTCCTCACAGACATACTGCACGGCACACACTCAAGTGAACCAGGGTGAACCAGCATGGCTGTATAGAGCAGGGAAGGCTTTCTTACAAGAGGCTGGGACTGTAGTTGCTGCTAGGGCTAGGTCAGAGGCTGTAGCTGGCTGGGTGGAGCAGAGGACCGGGGCCATGCAGGGCTGGTGTTGTCAGCTCTGGTTTAGGTGGCTCTTGGGGCAGTGCTGTCCAGCGTGTCACCTCGCTGTTGGAGGGACCAGCCACCCGCTGCCACAACAGCTTCCACCACCAGATCCCCCTGTCACCCTGCTGCAACCGTCCTGCCACCAGGCCAGACAGGCTAGCTGACACAGCCTAGTCACAGTGGCACAGCAGCAGGGATGACAGGGAGGCTGGTGGGTAGGAGGGTGAGGAATGGTAGAGGGTTTGTGTGTGGGTGGGGAGAGTTCTCTCTCATTCTCTCTCTCTTTCTCTCTTTCTTTCTCTCTCTCTCTGTTTCCAGTTATTAAGATATCCTCACACAGGACATGAACAGGTTAAAAGCTGATATTCAAAGTGTCTGCAGTGACATACAAGGGGAAACTCTAATGGAAGGGAAAAGTTACATTTAAAATCCAAAGATCCAAATGTTAATCGCCCATGTTGCTATCAAAGGCTCAACTGCTGTACCCACTGGTATTTAAAACTAACTCGGTGGACTCGTACAGTACAGAAGGCTTATTCCTCTCTTTTCTCTGAGTAAATAGAATGATGACAGCTGTAATTAGGTCTAATAGATGTCTGTTGTGAGCCCTCTGGGGACGCCCTCACTCTCTCACTGTTCTCGTTACTGCCTTCGGACTGCTGTGCTGCTGCTCCCTCTCTCTTAGAAAAAAAGGTCCTATCTAGGACCTTAAAGGGTTCTTCGGCTGTTCCCATAGGAGAACCCTTTGAAGAACCCTTTTTGGCTGCAGGTAGAACGCTTTTGGTTCCAGGTCTAACTCTTTCCACAGATGAAACCAAAAGGATTATACCTGGAACCAAAAAGGGTTCTCCTATAGGGATAGTCGAAGAACCCTTTTAGAACCCTTTTTTCTAAGAATGTAGCAGTGGAAATGCTATTACACTTAAGATATTTTTCTTCCCCAAAACGTTGAGTTGAGTAAATTAAATGTCATGCAAATTACGAAATGAAATGCCATGCAAATTATGAATTAAAATGGCATGCAAATTATGAAATGAAATGCCATGCAAATTATTTTCTGAATGGTTGTGTGTCAGGGAGGGAGCGGGGGAGTGGAGGGTAATGGGATGCCCCATGTAGAGAGCTCACTGTTATACCGTTCACAAGGTGCGACTAAATACCATGTACAGACAGAGAGGAACTCACAAAACGCTAACACTCCCAGCTACAGAGTACAGAGCTGGCATAGGCTCAGAAAGGCAGAGGAGAGAGATGTGTACATGTGATTGCAGGGGAAACTGAGCGAGTGAGAGAGAAAGATTATAATGGTAATGATGATGATGATGATGCTGATGCTGATGGTGTTGATTGTGGTGATAACAGTAATGATGATGACGATGATGATGATGCTGATGGTGTTGGTTGTGGTGATGACAGTGATGATGATAATGATGATTATAATGATGCAAGTGATGCTGATAGTTGTGGTGATGACAGTGATGATGATGATGATGATGGTGTTGGTTGTGATGATGACAGAGATGATGATGATGATGATTATGATGATGATGCTGATGCTGTTGGTTGTGGTGATGACAGTGATGATGATGATGATTATGATGATGTTGGTTGTGATGATGATGGTTGTGGTGATGACAGTGATGATGATTATGATGATGATGCTAATGTTGTTGGTTGTGGTGATGACAGTAATGATGATAATGATGGTATTGGTTGTGATGATGACAGTGATGAGGATGATGATGATGATGATGATGATGCTGCTGCTGATGTGTTAGTTGTGGTGGTGGTTGTGGTGGAAATGATGGTAATGATAATGATGAATCATTTGAATGTTCTGAGGGGAGTTTTCTACTATGCCACAGGCTACAAAACCATCTGGCCATGCTACTGACCGACAGAGCTCTCTGATCAGGAGAAGTCATTATGGGCCATACAACAGTCATATCAGTCTCCTGACTCATCAATGTCCCAGTGCCTGTTGTCCTTTGTGTCACAGGTGGCACTGTTGGGAAGTCAGGTTCCATCCCACATCTCCATGACTGGCTGGAGATGACATTCCAAGCAGCCCAGGAGCTTACTGCACTCAGTGCCAAGTCCTCTTCTGTCATAGTGGAACATCTCTGAAAGGACCCTACAGGAGCCTCTTGGGCCTGCCTGTCTGTGCAATAACACCAACCATTAAACCAAGACATCCAAGAACAGACCGTGTCGTCAGGAAAAACTCCTGTCCCAGGCTATATCTCCAGATCAGGCAACATATTATGTGGAACTAGGATGTGAGGGAAATGCTGTGTTCTACAGACAGGACTATAGGACCCAATCTGAGGGATGCTACCATGTTTAAAATTACATTTATTTGATGTTCAAGCAAGTAGTTTTTCGCAGAGCGAGAACAAACTGTTCCGGGCCTCTATAGTTGCAGGAGAGACACAGTGTCAGAAAGCAATATGTGCTTTTCTATTTCGCTACAATGGCTGCACAAAGCACAGGCAATCTCATGATAATACTCCCGCCACATAATAACAAACACAACTGTCTAGACTTTCAACACCAACACAGACAGGCAAAAAATACACTTCCTCTTCAGACACACTAGTAGTTAACATAATGTTTCTAGAGTTCTCTCACTTCTATAGACATACAGCATCACCCCCAAAGCCAATGTCTACTTCTTGGACTGTCCATGTCTGTCTGCAACAAAGTCTGGTCTGCTGGGTGCATACACACACGTCCTGAGTGTATCTACAGTCCTCAGGCTAATAAGGCAGCCAGACAACCTACCACCACGCCCATGTTTCCAGTCTGCTGTGGTGTGTGAGAGCACTAATGCTAAAACTAGCCCATTAGTGTTATTTGTCGTTGGGGTGATATGCAGCTTGCGGAGTGATAACTCTCCCTCTCTAAGCCCTCAGTAATGTGGAGATAGGAAGAGAGTCTGTTTGGAGGACCCGTTTGAAGCCCTATTACTCCTAAGCCTGTAAAGACACCCAAATCTGGTGGCGCTTGTCTCCAAACCAGGGGATTAGTGTTGAGTTTCACTGTGATTCCCCCTGATAATACGACAGAGCTTGATAGAGCCGGGCCGAGCAGAACGAGCGCTTAACGCACGCCGGCCCTATTCACTTAACGCACGCCTCATTGTCTCTCTGAACAATGACGACAATAAAGTACCCCAGCCCTCCACAGCTCAACCTTTAATCGCTAGCTAAATGTTCAAGATAGTCCCTTTGTACCCTATATTGAGGTTGAAGTTGCCACCCCACAAACCCTGCCATCTAATATTTTTTATTCCACTAAACAGTTTTTATTTATTTAGTCTTCCATTTAAAAGAGGGGGCCTTGATGAGAGTCGACAAGCCAGGCAGGCCGTTAATATTTGAGCTGTTGAAATGTTGTTTTTTCATTCACCACAAAGGCTCTAACTGGTTTAAAGCATAAGCAGACCACTCCCCTCCACCCCTCCTCCCCTCTTCCCCTCTTCCCCTCCTACCCTCCACCCCTCCTCCCCTCTTCCCCTTCTACCCTCCACCCCTCCACCCCTCTACCCGTCCTCCCCTCCACCCCTCCTCCACCACTCCACCCCTCCTCCCCTCCATCCCTCCTCCACTCCATCCCTACAGCACCTATTCATTATGTTCTTATTGCATCTACTAATGTTTTTATTTATGGAATTCCGCTATGCCATACTCACCCCCCCACCCCTCCTCCTCTCCACTCACCCCAGAGACATACTCACCCCCCCCACCCCTCCTCCTCTCCACTCACCCTAGAGACATACTCAACCCCCACCCCTCCTCCTCTCCACTCACCCCAGAGACATACTCACCCCCCCACCCCTCCTCCTCTCCACTCACCCCAGAGACATACTCACCCCCCCACCCCTCCTCCTCTCCACTCACCCCAGAGACATACTCACCTCCCCACCCCTCCTCCTCTCCACTCACCCCAGAGACATACTCACCCCCCCACCCTCCTCCTCTCCACTCACCCCAGAGACATACTCACCCCCCCACCCCTCCTCCTCCTCCTCTCCACTCACCCTAGAGATATACTCAACCCCCACCCCTCCTCCTCTCCACTCACCACAGAGACATACTCACCCCCCACCCCTCCTCCTCTCCACTCACCCCAGAGACATACTCAACCCCCACCCCTCCTCCTCTCCACTCACCCCAGAGACATACTCACCCCCCCACCCCTCCTCCTCCTCTCCACTCACCCTAGAGACATACTCAACCCCCACCCCTCCTCCTCTCCACTCACCCCAGAGACATACTCACCCCCCCACCCCTCCTCCTCTCCACTCACCCCAGAGACATACTCACCTCCCCACCCCTCCTCCTCTCCACTCACCCCAGAGACATACTCACCCCCCCAACTCTCCATTCACCCCAAAGACATACTCACCCCCCCACCCCTCCTCCTCTCCACTCACCCAGAGAGAGAGAGACAGAGAAGAAACTTAGAGCGAAGGGAGGAATAGAAAATAAATAAATAAAACAGCCAAATTCCTAATTTCTAATTCAACTGCTCATTCAGCTTAACCTCTCTCTCTCCTCTGCAATTAAAGCACCTGCCACATCCTTCACGCCGTGCTGCTGCCTCCCACCCTCCATGCCCGCCCGCCCGCCCGCCGCACAGAGCAGCCACACGGCTAAATAATGCAGTGCATCCTGCGCCACGCATCCTTTATCATCCCAAATGACAGCCATTTGCATATCTCCCCAGTCAATTAGAGCGGAATAATCAGCCCATAATTGGGGGAGAGCGCCGGTAATCACCCAACCCTGGCACACCGTCAGGACAAACGGGGGGAGGGGGAAGAAGAGGGGCTGAGGTAGGAGAGGTGGGGGGACAGCCTTCATACTTCAACCTAGTGTTCTATCCTACTATGCTACAGTCCAGAGTTCTCCTCTCTCACATGCCCTCGTCCACTGTCTCTTTTGTTTTTCAAACTCTCTTACTTGAACTCCCTACCCACCAACTATCATGTGTTATGTATCCTTAGTACAGTACTAGGAACAGACATTCTCCAGATACATGAACGTTAGAGTACACAGGTATCTCTCCTGAGTGAAAGAGGTAGAAAGAGACTGTGGAGGTCTACAATTGTTTTTCTGAGGTCTTGATTTCTTTTGACTTTCCCATGATGTCAAGCAAAGAAGCACTGCGTTTGAAGGTAGGCCTTGAAATACATCCACAGGTACACCTCCAATTGACTCAAATTATGTAAATTAGCCTAACAGAAGCTTCTAAAGCCATGACATAATTTTCTGGAATTTTCCAAGCTGTTTAAAGGCACAGTCAACTTAGTGTATGTAAACTTCTGACCCACTGGAATTGTGATACAGTGAATTATAAGTTAAATAATCTGTCTGTAAACAATTGGTGGGAAAATTACTTGTGTCATGCACAAAGTAGATGTCCTAACCGACTTGCCAAAACTATAGTTTGTCAACAAGAAATTTGTGGAGTGGTTGAAAAACGAGTTTTAATGACTCCAACCTAAGTGTATGTAAACTTCCGACTTCAACTGTATATACAGTGCATTCGAAAAGTATTCAGACCCCTTGACTTTTTAAAATTTTTGTTACTTTACAGCCTTATTCTTTTTTCCTCATCAATCTACACATAATACCCCATAATGACAAAGCAAAAACTGGTTTGTAGAAATTTTTGTAAATGTATTAAAAAGAAAAGAAAACTGAAATATGCCATTTATTCACACCCTTTACTCAGTACTTTGTTGAAGCACCGTCTTCTTGGGTATCTATTTGGGGAGTTTCTCCATTCCTTTCTGCAGATCCTCTCAAGCTCTGTCAGGTTGGATGGGGAGCGTTGCTGCACAGCTATTTTCAGGTCTCTCCAGAGATGTTCGATCGGGTTCAAGTCCGGGCTCTGGCTAGGCCACTGAAGGACATTCAGAGACTTGCCCGAAGCCACTCCTGCGTTGTCTTGGCTGTGTGCTTAGGGTCATTAACCTGTTGGAGGTGAACCTTCGCCCCAGTCTAAGGTCCTGAGCGCTCTGGAGCAGGTTTTCATGAAGGATCTCTCTGTACTTTGCTCCGTTCATCTTTGTCTCGATCCTGACTAGTCTCCCAGTCCCCGCTGCTGAAAATCATCCCCACAGCATGATGCTGCCACCACCATGCTTCACCGTAGGGATGGTGCCAGGTTTCCTCCAGACGTGACGCTTGGCATTCAGACCAAAGAGTTCAATCTTGGTTTCATCAGACCAGAGAATCTTGTTTCTCATGGTCTGAGAGTCTTTAGGTACCTTTTGGCAAACTCCAAGTGGGTTGTCATGTGCCTATTACTGAGGAGTGGCTTCCAATCAAGCCTTTCTACCATAAAGACCTGATTGGTGGAGTGCTGCAGATGGTTCTTCCATCTCCACAGAGGAACTCTAGATCTCTGTTACATGGAACATTGTGTTCTTGGTCACCTCCCTGACCAAGGCCCTTCTCCCCCCGATCGCTCAGTTTGGCTGGGTGGCCAGCTCTAGGTAGAGTCTTGGTGGTTCCAAACGTCTTCCATTTAAGAATGATGGAGGCCACTGTGTTCTTGGGGACCTTCAATGCTGCAGAAATGTTTTGGTACCATTCCCAAGATATGTGCCTCGACACAATCCTGTCTCGGAGCTCTACGGACAATTCCTTCGACTCATGGCTTGTTTTTTGATCTGACATGCACTGTCAACTGTGGGACCTTATATAGACAGGTGTGTGCCTTTCCAAATCATGTCCAATCAATTGAATTTACCACAGGTGGACTCCAATCGAGGTGGACTCCAATCAACATCTCAAGGATGACCAATGGAAACAGGATGCACCTGTGCTCAATTTCGAGTCTCAAAGCAAAGGGTCTGAAAACTTAATAAATGATCAAACATGTCAAAAAAACGGTTTTCGTTTTGTCATTATGGGGTATTGTGTGTAGATTGTTGAGGAAAAACAAATATTTAATCAATTTTAGAAAAGGCTGTAAAGTAAATTAACGTGGAAAAAGTCAAATGGTCTGAATGCTTTCCGAAGGCACTGTATATACAGTACTAGTCAAAATTTGGACACACCTACTCATTCAAGGATTTTTCTTTATTTTTACTATTTTCTACATTGTAGAATAATAGTGAAGACATCAAAACTATGAAATAACACATATGGAGTCATGTAGTAACCAAAAAAGTGTTAAACAAATCAAAATATATTTTATATTTGAGATTCTTCAAAGTAGCCACCCTTTGCCTTGATGACAGCTTTGCACACTCTTGGCATTATCTCAACCAGCTTCACCTGGAATGCTTTTCCAGCAGTATTAAAGGAGTTCCCACATGTGCTTAGCACTTGTTGGCTGCTGTTCCTTCACTCTGCGGTTCAACTCATCCCAAACCATCTCAATTGGGTTAAGGTTAGGTGATTGTGGAGGCCAGGTCATCTGATGCAGCACTCCATCACTCTCCTTCTTGGTCAACTAGCCCTTACATAGCCTGGAGGTGTGTTTTGGGTCATTATCCTGTTGAAAAACAAATGATAGTCCCACTAAGCTCAAACCAGATGGGATGGCGTATCACTGCAGAATGCTGTGGTAGCCATGCGGGTTCAGTGTGCCGTGAATTCTAAATAAATCACAGACAGTGTCACCAGCAAAGCACTCCCACACCATCACACTTTCACGGTGTGAACCACACATGAGGAGATCATCCGTTCACCTACTCTGCGTCTCACAAAAACACTGCTGTTGGAGCCAAAAATCTCAAATTTGAACTCATCAGACCAAAGAACAGTTTCTACCAGTCTAATGTCCATTGCTCGTGTTTCTTGGCCCAAGCAAGTCTCTTCTTCTTATTGGTTTCTTTTAGTAGTTATTTATTTGCAGCAATTTGACCAAAGGCCTGATTCATGCAGTCTCCTCTGAACAGTTGATGTTGAGATATGTCTGTTACTTGAACTCCGTGAAGCATTTATTTGGGCTGCAATTTCTGAGGCTGGTAACTCTAACGAGCTTATCCTCTGTAGCAGAGGTAACTCTGGGTCTTCCTTTCCTGTTGCGGTCTTCATGAGAGCCAGTTTCATCATAGCGCTTGATGGTTTTTGTGACTGCGCTTGATGAAACTTTCAAAGTCCTGAAATTTTCCGTACTGACTGACGTTCATGTCTTAAAGTAATGATTGACTGTCGTTTCTCTTTGCTTATTTGAGCTGTTCTTGCCATGATATGGACTTGGTCTTTTACCAAATAGGGCTATCTTCTGTATACCACCCCTACCTTGTCACAACACAACTGATTGGCTGAAACGCATTAACTTCTTTTGACTGCAGGGGCAGTATTGAGTAGCTTGGATGAAAGGTGCACAGAGGTGCCCATAGTAAACTGCCTGCTCCTCAGTCCCAGTTGCTAATATATGCATATTATTATTCGTATTGGATAGAAAACACTCTGACGTTTCTAAAACTGTTTGAATGATGTCTGTGAGTACAACAGAACTCATATGGCAGGCAAAAACCTGAGAAGAAATCCAAACAGGAAGTGGGAATTCTGAGGTTGGTCGATTTTCAACCAAGACCCTATTAAATACACAGTGGGATATGGATGAGTTTGCACTTCCTACAGCTTCCACTAGATGTCAACAGTCTGTAGAACCTTGTCTGATGCCTCTACTGTGAAGTGGGGCCGAAGGAGACAGGAATTAGTCAGGTCTATCATGACCTGACCATGCTCTGACAATGCGCGTTCATATGAGAGGGAGCTCTGTTCCATCGCACATCTGAAGTCAATGTAATTCTCCGGTTGGAACGTTACTGAAGATTTATGTTAAAAACATTCTAAAGATTGATTCAATACATCGTTTGACATGTTTCTACTGACTGTTACGGAACTTCTTGACATTTCGTCTGCTTTTAGTGAACGCGCTTCCTGGCTTTGGATTTGTTTACCAAACACGCTAACAAAATTAGCTATTTGGACATAAATGATTGACATTACCGAACAAACGAACATTTCTTGTGGAAGTGGGAGTCCTGGGAGTGCATTCCGACGAAGATCAGCAAAGGTAAGTGAAGATTTATAATGCTTTTTATGAGTTTTGTTGACTGCACAATTTGGCGGGTAACTGTATGGCTTGCTTTTGTGGCTGAACCCTGTTCTCAGATTATTGAATATTGTGCTTTTGCCGTAAAGCTTTTTGAAATCTGACACAGCGGTTGCATTAAGAACAAGTTTATCTTTAATTCTATGGAAAACATGTATCTTTCATCAAAGTTTATGATGAGTATTTATGTTATTTGACGTGGCTCTCTGCAATTTCTCCGGATATTTTGGAGGCATTTCTGAACATGGCGCCAATGTAAACTGAGGTTTTTGGATATAAATATGAACTTAATCGAACAAAACATATATGTATTGTGTAACATGAAGTCCTATGAGTGTCATCTGATGAACATCATCAAAGGTTAGTGATTCATTTTATCTCTATTTCTGCTTTTTGTGACTCCTGTCTTTGGCTGGAAAAATGACTGTGTTTGTTTGTGATTTTGCGGTGACCTAACATAATCGTTTGTGGTGCTTTCGCTGTAAAGCCTATTTGAAATCGGACACTTTGGTGGGATTAACAACAAGATTACCTTTAAAATGGTATAAGATACATGTATGTTTGAGGAATTTTAATTCAAAGGTGGAATTTTCACTGGCTGTTGTCAATACATCCCGTTAACGGGATTGCAGCCATAAGAAGTTTTTAAGAAGGAAAGACGCCCATATTCTAAAACATGCATCCTATTTGTAACAAGGCACTAAAGAAAACTGCAAAAAATGTGGCAAAGAAATGAACTTTATGTCCTTAATACAAAGCGTTATGGGGCAAATCCAACACAACACATCACTAAGTACCACTCTTCATATTTTCAAGCATGGTGGTGGCTGCATCATGTTATGGGTATGCTTCTCATCAGCAAGGATTAGGGAGTTTTTTGGGATAAAAAGAAAAGGAATAAAGCTAATCAAAGGCAAAATCCAAAAGGAAAACCTGTTTCATTCTGCTTTCCAACAGACACTGGGATACAAATTCACCTTTCAGCAGGACAATAACCTAAAACACAAAGCCAAATATACGCTGGAGTTGCTTACAAAGACGTCATTGAATGTTCCTAAGTGGCCTAGTTTTGGCTTAAGTCAGCTTGAAAATCTATGGCAAGACTTGGCTGCCTAGCAATGATCAACAACCAACTTGACAAAGCTTGAAGAATTTTGAAAAGAATAATGTGCAAATATTGTCCAATCCAGGTGTGTAAAGCTCTTAGAGACTTACCCAGAAAGACTGTAATCGCTGCCAAAGCTGTAATCGCTGCCAAATTTGATTCTAACATGTATTGAATACTTATGTAAATGAGATATTTCTGTATTTCATTTTCAATAAATTTGCAAATAAAATGAAAAACATGTTTTCACTTCGTCATTATGGGGTATTGTGTGTAGATGGGTTTTAAAAAATTGGTTAATTTTGAATTCAGGCTTTAATACAACAAAATGTGCAATACGTCTAGGGGTATGAATACTTTCTGAAGGCACTAAATATACTGTAGCGTGAAGAGGAACATCAGAGCCAGACAAGGTTAGTTCCCTCCTGTATCACTTTACCTTTGTGCTCTGCTTTTCATCCTAGACCTTGGTATTTCCTCAGCTCACTGCAGTTCAAAGCTACACAACATTAACTTCTGTGGTTTTGGGCCGCACTCACTCGCCTTTCTGAGATGAAAGGCACAATGACGCGCCATTTGCTTCAACTTGATGGAGGAGGCGGGAAAAAAGAGAGAAAGAATGAAAAGAAAGAGAAGGAAGATAAAAAACACGGAAAGATGAGAGTTTTGATTTGTTCCGATTTAACCTCCAGAGAAAAGAGGAAATCTATTAGTGTTTACCACAGCAAGGCAGAGGCAGGAAGGTAAAATAAAGAAACACAAAAGTATGATATAAAAACAACAAAGAAAATTGTTTCTTTGAAGACAAAGACAGAGAAAGAGAGAGAGAGAGAGAGAGAGAGAGAGAGAGAGAGAGACATACAGTAGGCTGGGGATAGTGTTCACACGGCTAGACCAGGGAGGAAAACAGGGCTGGGGATAGTGTTCATACAGCTAGACCAGGGAGGAAAACAGGGCTGGGGATAGTGTTCACACGGCCAGACCAGGGAGGAAAACAGGGCTGGGGATAGTGTTCACACGGCTAGACCAGGGAGGAAAACAGGGCTGGGGATAGTGTTCACACGGCCAGACCAGGGAGGAAAACAGGGCTGGGGATAGTGTTCACACGGCCAGACCAGGGAGGAAAACAGGGCTGGGGATAGTGTTCACACGGCCAGACCAGGGAGGAAAACAGGGCTGGGGATAGTGTTCACACGGCCAGACCAGGGAGGAAAACAGGGCTGGGGATAGTGTTCACACGGCCAGACCAGGGAGGAAAACAGGGCTGGGGATAGTGTTCATACAGCTAGACCAGGGAGGAAAACAGGGCTGGGGATAGTGTTCATACAGCTAGACCAGGGAGGAAAACAGGGCTGGGGATAGTGTTCACACGGCTAGACCAGGGAGGAAAACAGGGCTGGGGATAGTGTTCATACAGCTAGACCAGGGAGGAAAACAGGGCTGGGGATAGTGTTCACACGGCTAGACCAGGAGGGAAAACAGGGCTGGGGATAGTGTTCACACGGCTAGACCAGGGAGGAAAACAGGGCTGGGGATAGTGTTCACACGGCTAGACCAGGGAGGAAAACAGGGCTGGGGATAGTGTTCACACGGCTAGACCAGGGAGGAAAACAGGGCTGGGGATAGTGTTCATACAGCTAGACCAGGGAGGAAAACAGGGCTGGGGATAGTGTTCATACAGCTAGACCAGGGAGGAAAACAGGACTGGGGATAGTGTTCACACGGCCAGACCAGGGAGGAAAACAGGACTGGGGATAGTGTTCATACAGCTAGACCAGGGAGGAAAACAGGGCTGGGGTTAGTGTTCACACAGCTAGACAAGGGAGGAAAACAGGACTGGGGATAGTGTTCACACAGCTAGACCAGGGAGGAAAACAGGACTGGGGATAGTGTTCATACAGCTAGACCAGGGAGGAAAACAGGGCTGGGGATAGTGTTCATACAGCTAGACCAGGGAGGAAAACAGGACTGGGGATAGTGTTCACACAGCTAGACCAGGGAGGAAAACAGGACTGGGGATAGTGTTCACACAGCTAGACCAGGGAGGAAAACAGGACTGGGGATAGTGTTCACACAGCTAGACCAGGGAGGAAAACAGGACTGGGGATAGTGTTCACACAGCTAGACCAGGGAGGAAAACAGGACTGGGGATAGTGTTCACACAGCTAGACCAGGGAGGAAAACAGGACTGGGGATAGTGTTCATACAGCTAGACCAGGGAGGAAAACAGGGCTGGGGATAGTGTTCACACGGCTAGACCAGGGAGGAAAACAGGGCTGGGGATAGTGTTCATACAGCTAGACCAGGGAGGAAAACAGGGCTGGGGATAGTGTTCACACGGCTAGACCAGGGAGGAAAACAGGGCTGGGGATAGTGTTCACACGGCTAGACAAGGGAGGAAAACAGGGCTGGGGATAGTGTTCACACGGCTAGACCAGGGAGGAAAACAGGGCTGGGGATAGTGTTCACACGGCTAGACCAGGGAGGAAAACAGGGCTGGGGATAGTGTTCATACAGCTAGACCAGGGAGGAAAACAGGGCTGGGGATAGTGTTCATACAGCTAGACCAGGGAGGAAAACAGGACTGGGGATAGTGTTCACACGGCCAGACCAGGGAGGAAAACAGGACTGGGGATAGTGTTCATACAGCTAGACCAGGGAGGAAAACAGGGCTGGGGATAGTGTTCACACAGCTAGACCAGGGAGGAAAACAGGACTGGGGATAGTGTTCACACAGCTAGACCAGGGAGGAAAACAGGGCTGGGGATAGTGTTCACACAGCTAGACCAGGGAGGAAAACAGGACTGGGGATAGTGTTCACACAGCTAGACCAGGGAGGAAAACAGGACTGGGGATAGTGTTCACACAGCTAGACCAGGGAGGAAAACAGGACTGGGGATAGTGTTCACACAGCTAGACCAGGGAGGAAAACAGGGCTGGGGATAGTGTTCACACAGCTAGACCAGGGAGGAAAACAGGACTGGGGATAGTGTTCATACAGCTAGACCAGGGAGGAAAACAGGACTGGGGATAGTGTTCACACAGCTAGACCAGGGAGGAAAACAGGACTGGGGATAGTGTTCACACAGCTAGACCAGGGAGGAAAACAGGACTGGGGATAGTGTTCACACAGCTAGACCAGGGAGGAAAACAGGGCTGGGGATAGTGTTCACACAGCTAGACCAGGGAGGAAAACAGGACTGGGGATAGTGTTCACACAGCTAGACCAGGGAGGAAAACAGGGCTGGGGATAGTGTTCACACAGCTAGACCAGGGAGGAAAACAGGACTGGGGATAGTGTTCACACAGCTAGACCAGGGAGGAAAACAGGGCTGGGGATAGTGTTCACACGGCTAGACCAGGGAGGAAAACAGGACTGGGGATAGTGTTCACACAGCTAGACCAGGGAGGAAAACAGGGCTGGGGATAGTGTTCACACAGCTAGACCAGGGAGGAAAACAGGGCTGGGGATAGTGTTCACACGGCTAGACCAGGGAGGAAAACAGGGCTGGGGATAGTGTTCACACGGCTAGACCAGGGAGGAAAACAGGGCTGGGGATAGTGTTCACACGGCTAGACCAGGGAGGAAAACAGGGCTGGGGATAGTGTTCACACGGCTAGACCAGGGAGGAAAACAGGGCTGGGGATAGTGTTCACACGGCTAGACCAGGGAGGAAAACAGGGCTGGGGATAGTGTTCACACAGCTAGACCAGGGAGGAAAACAGGGCTGGGGATAGTGTTCACACGGCTAGACCAGGGAGGAAAACAGGGCTGGGGATAGTGTTCACACGGCTAGACCAGGGAGGAAAACAGGGCTGGGGATAGTGTTCACACAGCTAGACCAGGGAGGAAAACAGGGCTGGGGATAGTGTTCACACGGCTAGACCAGGGAGGAAAACAGATTTTCTCACTTGTTTACAGGGCCTTTAGTTTTTTCCACCACCCCCTCCGTTCCTTCTTTCCTCTCTCTGCGTTATGCATCACTGTCAAACTGACATAGATACAAATTAGGGCTGCTGCAGCTGATTGGATTGGTGCGATGCAGACGCGTCCCCGTCTGGTGTGATTGGACATGCCTGCTGTCAGAGTGGCTTCCTCTGTCATCCATCAGCTCTGTCTGGCTGCAGACCGAGCCGATCGATACATGATTGGTGGATTGGTGAGAGATATCACATTGTGACCTGCCTGCATATCATCATAAATATGGCTAGCTAGGCCTGGCTGACTGGCTTCAAATGTCTATTGGCTCCTTGTCCTGAGCTCAGAGAGGTAGCTGCTGTCTACATTAAGCTCGATGTGTTATACACATGCACGCACGCACGCACGCACGCACGCACGCACGCACGCACGCACGCACGCACGCACGCACGCACGCACGCACGCACGCACGCACACACACACACACACACACACACACACACACACACACACACACACACACACACACACACACACACACATACACATGCAGGTAGAGAACTAAAAGGAAGTCAATGTAGGTGGTAGAAACTGCAGGAGTTTAGCGACAAAGGAAAAAGCTGACTATCTAGGACCAGGATTGGATTCCCCTTAATTGGAGATGTTTTGTTTTTATTTCCAACTATTCTTTCTTGTTTTTCTCCCAATTTCTTGGTGTTTCTTTTCAGACGTCACCAAGGATGCACTCTCCCCTCCTTTCTCTTTTCCCCTTTCCTGCGCTCTCTCTCTCTCTCTCCTCCTCTGTTTCTTTCATTAGAACAATTCACCACGGGTTCCACCTAGCCTAAACCTCAAATTGAGAAAAAGAGAGTGAGAGAGACAGTGAAAAATAGACAATATAGAAGGAAAACACCATAGAGTCTTCCATTACATTTGAGAGACAGACAGACAGAGAGACAGACAGACAGACAGGCAGGCAGAGGGAGACCTTGCTCCCTAGCATTTCCTCCTGAGGAAATATCTAATTTGTGGGGATTCTGTTGACGTAAGTAGAAGAAGAGGAGAGGAGGGGAAAGAGGAGAGGGAAATGTAGAGCGCAGGAGAGAGAGAAGGCTCTGAGGGCTCATGCCAAGTGGCCTCCTGCCCAAAGTATGCCTCTCTTTCATTAACTATGCACAAGACAAACTGCTGACACAAAGTCACAGAGCACACAGCCAGATGCTTTTGGGTGAGGGAGAAGGGGTCTATTCCTCCATCGCTCCATCCCTCTATTGACATGCAGGAGCCTCCATCCCTCCCCTCTTCCTTCTGTTTTTACAATGACTATTACACAGCAGCATTCATCTGCAGCAGACCTCACTGACTGACTAAAGCTCCCTACTGTAGCACAGAGGCATACATCTATGTCTATATGTGTGTATGTGTGTGTGTGTGTGTGTGTGTGTGTGTGTGTGTGTGTGTGTGTGTGTGTGTGTGTGTGTGTGTGTGTGTGTGTGTGTGTGTGTGTGTGTGCATACGCGTGCGAGTGTGTATGTGGTGAGTATGTGTGAGTATGTGGGGTGCGTGAGTGTAAGCGACATGAATAACACATGCATTTATGCGTTACAATTCAAATTAAAACAAAGGATGAATCATTATGTTCTGGTGAGTGGGGGTAACATGTATCATCATTTGATTCATTTGAGGAAAGCTGAAAACAACAGTACTTGAAAGAGTCGCTGTTAGGGCTACATGTGAAATGCATTAATAACAGGCCACCACACAGAGACAAATGACTGTATGTGTATGTGATTTACATTACACTGTGAATCACATAATGAATTAAACATTACATCTCCCTTAAAATATTCTGTTTTGACGTAGCATTAAATGCTACCCTCACTGACGATCTGTTTCTTCGACAAGGCAACTATGCAGCATTGTTGCTTACCAAGGCAGTAAACGAAAGTACAATTCTGTAAAGGAATATATAACAGAATATAATGTATAAATGATAAATGTTGTAAAATGAAAAACATAAGAGGGAGTATCAGCCACTGAACCAGCCATATGTAACAGAAAGAACTATAGTAGAGTCCCTCAAACAAAATATATTTCAAATAAAACTCAACCGTACAAAACATGTCAGTGGCTTCACTCAAAAGTAGAGCCATTTTATCTTCTGCCATTTTGATATCTTGATTCAATATTTGTCTTCGTTATACACAAATTCTCCAGTATGTTTTTCTCTCTTCAACTTGTCAGTATTTAGGATGATTGATGATGAACATGATGTGACAGCCAGCGTTGAAAGCTGACTGAAAGAAAACAACGTCAGGACATCAGGCAAGGAAAGAAAAACGTTCTAGAACAGAAACGGGGGCTGCCACTTACACAACACTGACAGAGCTAGGTCTAGGTGCCAAGGTGCTAGGTTGCCACTTACACAACACTGACAGAGCTAGGTCTAGGTGCCAAGGTGCTAGGTTGCCACTTACACAACACTGACAGAGCTAGATCTAGGTGCCAAGGTGCTAGGTTGCCACTTACACAACACTGACAGAGCTAGGTCTAGGTGCCAAGGTGCTAGGTTGCCACTTACACAACACTGACAGAGCTAGGTCTAGGTGCCAAGGTGCTAGGTTGCCACTTACACAACACTGACAGAGCTAGGTCTAGGTGCCAAGGTACTAGGCTGCCACTTACACAACACTGACAGAGCTAGGTCTAGGTGCCAAGGTGCTAGGTTGCCACTTACACAACACTGACAGAGCTAGGTCTAGGTGCCAAGGTGCTAGGTTGCCACTTACACAACACTGACAGAGCTAGGTCTAGGTGCCAAGGTACTAGGCTGCCACTTACACAACACTGACAGAGCTAGGTCTAGGTGCCAAGGTGCTAGGTTGCCACTTACACAACACTGACAGAGCTAGGTCTAGGTGCCAAGGTGCTAGGTTGCCACTTACACAACACTGACAGAGCTAGGTCTAGGTGCCAAGGTACTAGGCTGCCACTTACACAACACTGACAGAGCTAGGTCTAGGTGCCAAGGTGCTAGGTTGCCACTTACACAACACTGACAGAGCTAGGTCTAGGTGCCAAGGTGCTAGGCTGCCACTTACACAACACTGACAGAGCTAGATCTAGGTGCCAAGGTGCTAGGTTGCCACTTACACAACACTGACAGAGCTAGGTCTAGGATTTGAGAAAAACTTGAAAACTTGTCTGGAACCATGGCAGAATATTCCATATAAAACCAGAAGACTAGAGGATGTATCCTAATATATTCAGTAGGTAACCAGCCTTACATAGATAATATTCCACCATCTAGTTTCCAAACTGGTGTTTCTGAGCAACTGTCTCCGATGACCGCCCCACTGGCCCGTTCTCATCCAACAATCACCCAAAAAAGTAAACAACTAACTATCTGTGAAATCCTACAGTGGCTAAACCAATCAGAGGCCAGTATGGCTGATGTAAGGGATGTCAACGGAGAGGTGACACCTGTGAAAGGCTGATTTAATAACAGAAGAGATGAAACAGTACCAGACACACAGATCTGTTCAAACCGCAGTGAGAGAGCAGAGCGTTAAAGAACTCCTGCAGTCCCAGACCTTCTCTCTCCCTCTCACTCTAGTGTGTGTGTGTGTGTGTGTGCGTGCGTGCGTGCGTGCGTGCGTGCGTGTGTGTGTGTTGGTGTGTGTGTTGATGTGTGTGTTGGTGAGAGTGTGTGTGTTGGTGTGTGTGTGTGTTTGTGTGGCTAAGGAGCCAGACTATAAAAAGCTGATCTTCATGGTAATGTGTAGAGTAGAGTCAAAGGGCTGGTATATATCAATGCAGCTCGGGGGCATAGTGTTAAGATACATACAGTATAGCAGCACAACGTAGAAGACATGCTTTCTGTCTCTCTGCCTCTCACTCTGTCTTTCCATGGCTGTGTTGCATCACTGCATACATCACACATAGGAATTTGAAGGAGGACTTGGCAACCAAGCATGAGAAAGCCAGCGCTGGACACCACTTAGAAAAACTTGGCAAGAGAGCTTATTTCATCCACGTTCATTTGATATTACCTTCACATTACATTATCTTCTCTGCTGCTAACTGTCTATTAATGAAGAGGAGAAGAGTATGTGTCCTCCTATTAGATACTACAGGACTTACCCAGGTCTCAGACATTATAGTGCTTCTCCTCTCTCCTCCTGCCACTTGTAATACTGCTGCTGGAACTCTAATCACAGTCTAATAAAGGCTGTTCATTATCTACACCAGGAAGCTTCACTGTAACACTTAAACACACCGATGACAATTTAATTCTGGACATTTAGGGATCAGCTGTAAATTTAAATTGTCCACATTAAGTATTACTAAAGCTTAAGAGGATATTATGATGGGCTGTCGGTATCAACAAATATGATACGATTGATCAAATAGATCAATATAATCAAAATAAAATGGTTTTAAAAGATTGAGAAATAAAAAATCGAAATAAAATGGTTTTAAAAGTTTGAGAAAGTCTCTTTGTATTGATGTTACAGTAGTGAAATGTGTGTTTGTTGTTTAAGTTGCCATTGTTTGCTGGCTGCAGTAGCTGTCCTAGCCAGCAGATGGAGCCATGCATACTGACAGCCCAGGGAGGGGGTTAGTGAAGGGGAGGCAGGTTTGACTCCTCATCACAAAGATGGTTATTAAACCCTTAAACCCCTATGATCACAGTATACCAGACCACCACATAGCAAGGAATATAAGACATTCCTCATCTCTGGAGATTCTATTTATACTGTATACCCCTAAATATCTGATAACTGCATCTCAAATGGAAGCTAGGCTACATCACCAGACAAAACAAACACTGGCTATAGTAATACTGTGTGTGACCAAATAATAGATCCCTATTCAATCATGTAAAAAACATTCATTATATTCTTGACAAAAAAAAAAACTTTTCACATTTCACACAAATCTTTCCTTTCCAGTTGATCCTTTTGAGATGTAAAAAGCATGAAGACTCCAATAGATATATATTTAACTTGTTTTGTGAGACCAGATTGAATTAAGAGAATTAAGAGAAAAGGAACGCTGGCTGCTGCCCCCCCCCCCCTCTCTCCCCCTCCCCTTCTCCCCCCTCCCCTTCTCTCCCCTCCCCTTCTCTCCCCTCCCCCTTCTCTCCCCCCCCCCCCCCCCCCCCCGTCTCTCCCCCTCCCCTTCTCCCCCCCCCCTTCTCTCCCCCTCCCCTCCCTGATCCTCTTCTCTTTTCCCTCTCATGGCTTCTATCTTAATTTCACTGGGGAATCATTTGACAGATATTGCCCTTGAAGAGGCAGCCTGCGCCTCTCCTCTCCTCTGCAAGCAATGAGGGGGCCACTAAAATAGGAAACACACAGAGGGGGAGGGAGGAAGGGGAGAAGGGAAACAAAGGCAAGGAGGGAGGGAGGGAGGGGTAAAAGTTATTAAGTGGATGTGAAATGCTGTGCAGCCAAAAAGGTTAAGTCTGGAATAGGAAATTAAAACTTGCATCGCTTTTGGCTTTAAATAGATTTGGTTTCATTACGGGCGCCAGGGCCGGTTAGAGTCAAATCCCTGAAGCACTGGAGAGAGGGAGTCAGGGAGAGAGAGAGAGATGAAAGGAGGAATTGGAGAGAGAGGAGAGGAGGAGAGAGACATGGGGAGAGGGGGCTAGAGTGTGAGAGGGTAACATGGGAGAGAGGGGGGGGGGGTAGACACCTACTCTCAGGCGACACCAAAGGGAAGGAGATAGAGAAGGATTAGAAGGAGAGAGAGGAGAGAGAAAAGGATTTGTTCATAGAATATTGCCATTACATGTCAAAAGCGTTTATGTGTTATGGTGAAATATCATTGTGGACACACTTCCAGCTCAATGAGGAGGAAGAGGAGGAAGAGGAGAATTCAATAAAACAACATTATCATGCAGAACCCAACCATGTATAAAACATAAGCTACATATCACAGAACAACACAGGTGTAATAAACTAAAACAAAGCATCACTAGCGTTCTGAATTCCCACGTCTGTCCCCTTCACCTCCCCATGACCATCAGGCCTCCAGACCCCAATCATCTCAGCGCCAACACAGGCAATAGCAAACCTCGCAGAGGCTTCATATCAACAATCTGTCCACATCCAGAGAGGTCACTTCTATTGACCCCCAGAGCTGTGTGTTGTATTTTAGCCTGGAGGCTCCAAGAACTGATTTGATCTGCTCTGCTCTGGCCTGGTGTGGGTATAGACAGATACAGAGGAGCAGAGGAGGTGCAGAGGAGGTGCAGAGGAGGAGCAGAGGAGGTGCAGAGGAGGTGCAGAGGAGGAGCAGAGGAGGTGCAGAGGAGGAGCAGAGGAGGTGCAGAGGAGGTGCAGAGGAGGAGCAGAGGAGGTGCAGAGGAGGTGCAGAGGAGGAGCAGAGGAGGTGCAGAGGAGGAGCAGAGGAGGTGCAGAGGAGGTGCAGAGGAGGAGCAGAGGAGGTGCAGAGGAGGTGCAGAGGAGGAGCAAAGGAGGTGCAGAGGAGGAGCAGAGGAGGTGCAGAGGAGGTGCAGAGGAGGAGCAGAGGAGGTGCAGAGGAGGAGCAGAGGAGGTGCAGAGGAGGTGCAGAGGAGGAGCAGAGGAGGTGCAGAGGAGGAGCAGAGGAGGAGCAGAGGAGGTGCAGAGGAGGAGCAGAGGAGGTGCAGAGGAGGAGCAGAGGAGGTGCAGAGGAGGAGCAGAGGAGGTGCAGAGGAGGAGCAGAGGAGGTGCAGAGGAGGTGCAGAGGAGGAGCAGAGGAGGAGCAGAGGAGGTGCAGAGGAGGAGCAGAGGAGGTGCAGAGGAGGAGCAGAGGAGGTGCAGAGGAGGAGCAGAGGAGGTGCAGAGGAGGTGCAGAGGAGGAGCAGAGGAGGAGCAGAGGAGGTGCAGAGGAGGAGCAGAGGAGGTGCAGAGGAGGAGCAGAGGAGGTGCAGAGGAGGAGCAGAGGAGGAGCAGAGGAGATGGGGCCCTCGAGTCAACATCTCTGGCTGGAGAGTTTAGACCACTGAGGGAGCTACAGAGGCCTGGTGGGTCCAAACCCAAACCAAGTGTTTCCCGATATTTATCCAGATACCTCCAGCTGACGTAGTAAACAAAGACACTAATGAAACAGAAGTTAGTGAATGCATAAATTAATTAGCCTGCCGAGGCATTTCAAGCTGATTTGCCTAATAATAACTGTGACAACAGGGGCTGGACAGGAAGTTCTAAATGAGGTTTATAGCCAAATACTACAGCCTAGTTGTGGTTTCAAGTTTAATTTGTCACGTGCACAAGTACAGTGAAATGCTTAACTTGCAAGCCCTACCCAACAGCGCTGTATTCAATATCAAAATAGTATAACTAATGAAAAATGTATATAGTGCTATTCCCTTTATGTTCATGGTATGTTTCTTATGAAATGTTACTTTCAAATACAAATTACACCATTTTTACACTGTCTTTAAAATAATCTCCTCTTCAAGTGTTTGTATGTGAATTGCTGTACTATTTGTGTATTTTACAATTCAAAAGGTGTATTCCCATTGACAATGCAAAGACACTGAGACAGAAAGAAATAGGGACAATAAACAGATTCATGATTTAAGATCATCCATTTGACAGAGTAAGGGGAAGCCACTTCTCTTTCATTCTCACCCCCTCCCTAAGGAGCAGGAGCAGAGGAGACGTAGGAAGAAAATACAAGAGAAGCAGAAAAAAAGAGAGGAGAAAAAAGAAGAGAAGAGAAGAGAGAAAAATAACTTCAAATAAAGAAGAGGGAACATCTTCAGTCCTCCCTGCCAGCATTCCAACCTTCCTCCTTCTCTCAATATTCCAGATTATGAAAATGAGCGGGGACCAATGACCCCACAGCTTTCATTGCATATTCAGCGGGCGCCACAGAAACACACGCAGGATGCTAATACATAAAGAAGGGAAACAATAAAGGCTCAAAAACAGAGATGGAGGATAGGGAGGAGAGACAGAAACACAGACAGAGAGGGAGAGACACAGAGAGAGAGGGAGGCACACAGACAGAGAGGGAGAGACACAGAGAGAGAGGGAGAGACACAGACAGAGAGGGAGAGATACACAGATAGAGAGGGAGAGACACAGACAGAGAGGGAGAGAGGGAGGAGAGGGGGAGAGACACAGACAGAGAGGGAGAGAGACACAGACAGAGAAGGAGAGACACAGACAGAGAGGGAGAGATACACAGACAGAGAGGGAGACAGACACAGACAGAGAGGGAGAGAGAGACACAGACAGAGAGGGAGAGAGACACAGATAGATAGGGAGAGACACAGACAGAGAGGGAGAGAGGGAGGAGAGGGGGAGAGACACAGACAGAGAGGGAGAGAGGGAGGAGAGGGGGAGAGACACAGACAGAGAGGAAGAGAGGGAGGAGAGGGGGAGAGACACATACCGAGAGGGAGAGACACAGACGGAGATGGAGAGACACAGACAGAGAGAGGGAGGAGAGGGGGAGAGACAGAGGGGAGAGAGAGGGGGGAGAGGGGGAGAGACACAGACAGAGAGAGAGAGACACAGACAGAGAGGGAGAGAGGGAGGAGAGGGGAGAGACACAGACAGAGAGGGAGAGACACAGACAGAGAGGGAGAGAGGGAGGAGAGGGGGAGAGACACAGACAGAGAGGGAGAGAGGGAGGAGAGGGGGAGAGACAGACAGAGAGGGAGAGACACAGACAGAGAGGGAGAGAGGGAGGAGAGGGGAAGAGACACAGACAGAGAGGGAGAGAGGGAGGAGAGGGGGAGAGACACAGACAGAGAGGGAGAGAGGGAGGAGTGGGGGAGAGACACAGTCAGAGAGGGAGAGAGGGAGGAGAGGGGGAGAGACACAGACAGAGAGGGAGAGAGGGAGGAGAGACACAGACAGAGAGGGAGATAGAGAGGAGAGACACAGACAGAGATGAGGAGAGGGGGAGAGACAGGGGGGGAGAGAGGGAGGAGAGGGGGAGAGACAGAGACAGAGAGGGAGAGAGAGAGGAGAGACACATATAGAGAGGGAGAGAGGGAGAGAGGGAGGAGAGGGAGAGAGACACAGACAGAGAGGGGGGAGAGGGGGAGAGACACAGACAGAGAGGGAGAGAGGTAGGAGAGGGGGAGAGACACAGACAGAGAGGGAGAGAGGGAGGAGAGGGGGAGAGACACAGACAGAGAGGGAGAGCGGGAGGAGGGGGGAGAGACAGAGGGGGAGAGAGGGAGGAGAGGGGGAGAGACAGAGGGGAGAGAGGTGGGAGAGGGGGAGAGACACAGACAGAGAGGGAGAGAGGGAGGAGAGGGGGAGAGACACAGACAGAGAGGGAGAGAGGGAGGAGAGGGAGGGGAGACAGAGCGGGAGAGAGGGAGAGAGGGAGGAGAGACACAGACAGAGAGGGAGAGAGGGAGGAGAGGGGGAGAGACACAGACAGAGAGGGAGAGATGGAGGAGAAGGGGAGAGACAGAGAGGGAGAGAGGGAGAGAGGGAGGAGAGGGGGAGAGACACCGACAGAGAGGGAGAGAGGGAGGAGAGGGGGAGAGACACATACAGAGAGGGAGAGAGGGAGGAGAGGGGGAGAGACACAGACAGAGAGGGAGAGAGGGAGGAGAAGGGGAGAGACACAGACAGAGAGGGAGAAAGGGAGGAGAGGGGGAGAGACAGAGAGGGAGAGAGGGAGAGAGACCGAGGAGAGGGGGAGAGACACAGACAGAGAGGGAGAGAGGGAGGAGAGGGGGAGAGACACAGCCAGAGAGGGAGAGAGGGAGGAGAGGGGGGAGACACAGACAGAGATGGAGAGAGGGAGGAGAGGGGGAGAGACAGAGAGGGAGAGAGGGAGGAGAGGGGGAGAGACACAGACAGAGGAGAGAGGGAGGAGAGGGGGAGAGACAGAGGGGGAGAGAGAGAGGGGAGAGAGAGAGGGAGGAGAGAGGGGGGAAGAAGGAGGAGAGAGAGACAGAGGGGGAGAGAGGGAAAGAGAGGGAAGAGAGATGGAGAGACAGAGGGGGAAAGAGGGAGGAGAGAGGGAATAGAGAGGGAGAGATGGAGAGAGACAGAGGGAGAGAGAGGGAGGAGGGAGGGAGGAGAGGGGGAGAGACAGAGGGGGGAGCGAGAGGGAGGAGAGAGGGTAGAACCAGGAGGAGAGAGCGAGAGAGACAGAGGGGGAGAGAGGGAAAGAGAGGGAAGAGAGAGGGAGAGACAGAGGGGGTGAGAGGGAGGAGAGAGGGAAGAGAGAGGGAGAGATGGAGAGAGAGACAGAGGGAGAGAGAGGGAGGAAAGGGGGAGAGACATAGGAGGAGAGAGAGAGGCGAGAGGGAGGAGAGAGGGGGGAAGAAGGAAGAGGGAGGAGAGAGGGAAAGAGAAGGAAGAGAGAGGGAGAGACAGAGGGAGAGACAATGGGAAGAGAGAGGGAGGAGAGAGGGAGAGAGAGGGAGGAGAGAGGGAGAGACAGAGGGGGAGACAGGGCGAGAGAAAAAGAGAGGGAGGAGAGGGAGAGAGAGAAAGAGAGGGAGGTGAGGGAGATACAGAGGAAGAGATAGATGAGAGAAAGGGAGGAGAGATGGAGAAGAGAAGGAGGAGAGAGGGAGAGAGAGGGAGGAAAGAGGGAGGAGAGAGGGAGGTGAGAGGGAGAGAGGAGGGTAGAGAGGCTGGGATACAGAGAGACACAGAGAGGGAGAGAGAGGGAGAAGAGAGGGAGGAGAGAGGGAGAGGGAGAGGGAAAGAGAAGGAGAGAGGGAGAGACAGAGGGAGAGAGAGAGAGGAGAGAGGGAGGAGAGAGGGGGGAGAGAGGGAGAGCAAAGGGAGAGACAGAGGGGAGAGAGGAGGGGAGAGAGAATGGGATACAGAGAGACACAGAGAGGGAGAAGAGAGGCAGGGCGATGGGCAGTGGATGGAGGGAGAGACAGAGGGACAGAGAGAGGAAAGGAAAGGAGCCCTGAGCCTCACTGTCTGAATACTGGCGGAGGAGAGAGGGAAAGAGGGAGGGATGGAGGGAGTCCTTAAAGGAGGAAAGAATGGTAGCAAGGCACCAGCCTCACACCAGAATAAAGTCTACATCTCCTTGCATAACAATAGAAATGATTCAATGAAATAATGTGAAAAAGACAAGTAAATAACCTAATAATGGCTAAATGAAAAATAGCCGACAATAGCTAGTGCATTTACAAACCTAGTCACATACAATCCATAAAAGCTTATAACACATAGCTATATCCTCACTGTATCCCCTGAGCATGTGTGTGTGAAGTATGTGATGTGGTGTGTGAGTGACGGGTGAGAGGCCTCTCTCTCTCTCTCTCTCTCTCTCTCTCTCTCTCTCTCTCTCTCTCTCTCTCTCTCTCTCTCTCTCTCTCTCTCTCTCTCTCTCTCTCCCTCTCTCTCTCTCTCTCTCTCTCTCTCTCTCTCTCTCTCTCTCTCTGTCTGTCTGTCACTCCTTCTGTCTGTCTGTCTGCCTGTCTCTCTCGCTCTCTCTCCCTCTCTCTCCCTCTCTCTCCCTCTCTCTCTCTCTCTCTCTCTCTCTCTCTCTCTCTCTCGCTCTCTCTCTCTCTCTCTCTCTCTCTCTCTCTCTCTCTCTCTCTCTCTCTCTCTCTCTCTCTCTCTCTCTCTCTCTCTCTCTCTCTCTCTGTCACTCCCTCTGTCTGTCTGTCTGTCTGTCTGTCTTTCTCTCTCTCCCAGACCTGCTGTAACAGGCTCGGCATCTCGGTGCGAAGCGACGTTCAAGCTTAACCTAGCTTAGCTCCAGCGTAGCCGCCTCATTGGCAAACATGAGCCATGCAGCTAGCTCTGTGACACATGAAAGGACCAGACATTGGAGATGCACTCCCCCCCCCCCCCCCCCCCCCCCCCCACAGTGCCATGGCTCCACTAGGAGGGGGAGTAATGCCTTGTAGCACAGAGGTGAGCTGACAGCTGAGGGGAGGACAGCGGCTCAGAGAGAAAGAGAGGGGGTGTGAGGGAGAAAGAGAGGGGGGTTGAGAGAGAGAGGTAGGCTAGAACTGACAGAGAAGAGAGAGAGGTAGGCTAGAACTGACAGAGAAGAGAGAGAGGTAGGCTAGAACTGACAGAGAAGAGAAAGAGGTAGGCTAGAACTGACAGAGAAGAGAAAGAGGTAGGCTAGAACTGACAGAGAAGAGAGAGAGGTAGGGTAGAACTGACAGAGAAGAGAGAGAGGTAGTCTAGAACTGACATAGAAGAGAGAGAGGTAGGCTAGAACTGACAGAGAAGAGAGAGAGCCAGGGTAGAACTGACAGAGAAGAGAGAGAGGTAGGGTAGAACTGACAGAGAAGAGAGAGAGGTAGGCTAGAACTGACAGAGAAGAGAGAGAGGTAGGCTAGAACTGACAGAGAAGAGAGAGGTAGGCTAGAACTGACAGAGAAGAGAGAGAGGTAGGCTAGAACTGACAGAGAAGAGAGAGAGGTAGGCTAGAACTGACAGAGAAGAGAGAGAGCCAGGGTAGAACTGACAGAGAAGAGAGAGAGGTAGGGTAGAACTGACAGAGAAGAGAGAGAGGTAGGCTAGAACTGACAGAGAAGAGAGAGAGCCAGGGTAGAACTGACAGAGAAGAGAGAGAGGTAGGGTAGAACTGACAGAGAAGAGAGAGAGGTAGGCTAGAACTGACAGAGAAGAGAGAGAGGTAGGGTAGAACTGACAGAGAAGAGAAAGAGGTAGGCTAGAACTGACAGAGAAGAGAGAGAGGTAGGGTAGAACTGACAGAGAAGAGAGAGAGGTAGTCTAGAACTGACATAGAAGAGAGAGAGGTAGGCTAGAACTGACAGAGAAGAGAGAGAGCCAGGGTAGAACTGACAGAGAAGAGAGAGAGGTAGGGTAGAACTGACAGAGAAGAGAGAGAGGTAGGCTAGAACTGACAGAGAAGAGAGAGAGGTAGGCTAGAACTGACAGAGAAGAGAGAGAGGTAGGCTAGAACTGACAGAGAAGAGAGAGGTAGGCTAGAACTGACAGAGAAGAGAGAGAGGTAGGCTAGAACTGACAGAGAAGAGAGAGAGGTAGGCTAGAACTGACAGAGAAGAGAGAGAGGTAGGGTAGAACTGACAGAGAAGAGAGAGAGGTAGGCTAGAACTGACAGAGAAGAGAGAGAGGTAGGGTAGAACTGACAGAGAAGAGAGAGAGGTAGTCTAGAACTGACAGAGAAGAGAGAGAGGTAGGCTAGAACTGACAGAGAATAGAGAGGTAGGCTAGAACTGACAGAGAAGAGAGAGAGGTAGGCTAGAACTGACAGAGAAGAGAGAGAGGTAGGCTAGAACTGACAGAGAAGAGAGAGAGCCAGGGTAGAACTGACAGAGAAGAGAGAGAGGTAGGGTAGAACTGACAGAGAAGAGAGAGAGGTAGGCTAGAACTGACAGAGAAGAGAGAGAGCCAGGGTAGAACTGACAGAGAAGAGAGAGAGGTAGGGTAGAACTGACAGAGAAGATAGAGAGGTAGGCTAGAACTGACAGAGAAGAGAGAGAGGTAGGGTAGAACTGACAGAGAAGAGAAAGAGGTAGGCTAGAACTGACAGAGAAGAGAGAGAGGTAGGGTAGAACTGACAGAGAAGAGAGAGAGGTAGTCTAGAACTGACATAGAAGAGAGAGAGGTAGGCTAGAACTGACAGAGAAGAGAGAGAGGTAGGCTAGAACTGACAGAGAAGAGAGAGAGCCAGGGTAGAACTGACAGAGAAGAGAGAGAGGTAGGGTAGAACTGACAGAGAAGAGAGAGAGGTAGGCTAGAACTGACAGAGAAGAGAGAGAGCCAGGGTAGAACTGACAGAGAAGAGAGAGAGGTAGGGTAGAACTGACAGAGAAGAGAGAGAGGTAGGCTAGAACTGACAGAGAAGAGAGAGAGCCAGGGTAGAACTGACAGAGAAGAGAGAGAGGTAGGGTAGAACTGACAGAGAAGAGAGAGAGGTAGGCTAGAACTGACAGAGAAGAGAGAGAGCCAGGGTAGAACTGACAGAGAAGAGAGAGAGGTAGGGTAGAACTGACAGAGAAGAGAGAGAGGTAGGCTAGAACTGACAGAGAAGAGAGAGAGGTAGGGTAGAACTGACAGAGAAGAGAAAGAGGTAGGCTAGAACTGACAGAGAAGAGAGAGAGGTAGGGTAGAACTGACAGAGAAGAGAGAGAGGTAGTCTAGAACTGACATAGAAGAGAGAGAGGTAGGCTAGAACTGACAGAGAAGAGAGAGAGCCAGGGTAGAACTGACAGAGAAGAGAGAGAGGTAGGGTAGAACTGACAGAGAAGAGAGAGAGGTAGGCTAGAACTGACAGAGAAGAGAGAGAGGTAGGCTAGAACTGACAGAGAAGAGAGAGGTAGGCTAGAACTGACAGAGAAGAGAGAGAGGTAGGCTAGAACTGACAGAGAAGAGAGAGAGGTAGGCTAGAACTGACAGAGAAGAGAGAGAGCCAGGGTAGAACTGACAGAGAAGAGAGAGAGGTAGGGTAGAACTGACAGAGAAGAGAGAGAGGTAGGCTAGAACTGACAGAGAAGAGAGAGAGCCAGGGTAGAACTGACAGAGAAGAGAGAGAGGTAGGGTAGAACTGACAGAGAAGAGAGAGAGGTAGGCTAGAACTGACAGAGAAGAGAGAGAGGTAGGGTAGAACTGACAGAGAAGAGAAAGAGGTAGGCTAGAACTGACAGAGAAGAGAGAGAGGTAGGGTAGAACTGACAGAGAAGAGAGAGAGGTAGTCTAGAACTGACATAGAAGAGAGAGAGGTAGGCTAGAACTGACAGAGAAGAGAGAGAGCCAGGGTAGAACTGACAGAGAAGAGAGAGAGGTAGGGTAGAACTGACAGAGAAGAGAGAGAGGTAGGCTAGAACTGACAGAGAAGAGAGAGAGGTAGGCTAGAACTGACAGAGAAGAGAGAGAGGTAGGCTAGAACTGACAGAGAAGAGAGAGGTAGGCTAGAACTGACAGAGAAGAGAGAGAGGTAGGCTAGAACTGACAGAGAAGAGAGAGAGGTAGGCTAGAACTGACAGAGAAGAGAGAGAGGTAGGGTAGAACTGACAGAGAAGAGAGAGAGGTAGGCTAGAACTGACAGAGAAGAGAGAGAGGTAGGGTAGAACTGACAGAGAAGAGAGAGAGGTAGTCTAGAACTGACAGAGAAGAGAGAGAGGTAGGCTAGAACTGACAGAGAATAGAGAGAGCCAGGGTAGAACTGACAGAGAAGAGAGAAAGGTAGGCTAGAACTGACAGAGAAGAGAGAGAGGTAGGCTAGAACTGACAGAGAAGAGAGAGGTAGGCTAGAACTGACAGAGAAGAGAGAGAGGTAGGCTAGAACTGACCGAGAAGAGAGAGAGGTAGGCTAGAACTGACAGAGAAGAGAGAGAGCCAGGGTAGAACTGACAGAGAAGAGAGAGAGGTAGGCTAGAACTGACAGAGAAGAGAGAGAGGTAGGGTAGAACTGACAGAGAAGAGAGAGAGGTAGGCTAGAACTGACAGAGAAGAGAGAGGTAGGGTAGAACTGACAGAGAAGAGAGAGAGGTAGGGTAGAACTGACAGAGAAGAGAGAGGTAGGGTAGAACTGACAGAGAAGAGAGAGAGGTAGGGTAGAACTGACAGAGAAGAGAGAGAGGTAGGGTAGAACTGACAGAGAAGAGAGAGAGGTAGGCTAGAACTGACAGAGAAGAGAGAGAGGTAGGGTAGAACTGACAGAGAAGAGAGAGAGGTAGGGTAGAACTGACAGAGAAGAGAGAGAGGTAGGGTAGAACTGACAGAGAAGAGAGAGAGGTGCACCATTCATGGGGGACGACATGTTTACTGATACCTTGTTTTCCTTTCTTTACCCACAAAGCCCTGGTTTGAATCTGAATTTCAGAGTCGCCCTCAAACTGGGTTTGGCTCGTTTGGCCTGTACAGCTGCCTCATCAACTACAGATTTAAAGACTTGGCCACTCTCACTAACACTCAGTTTAACACTCACTCAGACCATGAGTTAGACCCAGTGAGTGTTAAACTGTGTGTTAAACTGTGGGACAAACAGGGCTAAAACATTTTCTTGTCACTAGTGTGACCACAGTCCAACATGTAATCAACCTCCCAACCAAAACTGGTCTCACTGTGCTAGAGACTGGAGTCACACACAAAGATAAAAATACAACACTATAAAGACTAACACTGAACCTTAGTCAAATTGGTTGCTGCGGTTTTTGAAAAGAATGTGTGGTTTAGCTTCATGCACTTAACCAGAGCACTTTTTAAGGACTTTCAGCAGAGAGTGAGTGTGCAATATCCAGGGCTGGTGATTGACTGTCTGGCTGGGATTCAAGCCCTGGTTCGTGGGAGAGCAGAGCAGAGCAGAGCAGAGAGCTGCAGAGCGGAGTATCTCTCACAGTATTTCAGCCCACTGAGCAGAGAAGAGAGGAGAGAGGAGAGGAGAGGAGAAGATAGGAGAGGAGAGGAGAAGAGAAGAGAAGAGAAGAGAGGAGAGGAGAGGATAGGAGAGGAAAAGAGAAGAGAAGAGAGGAGAGGAGAGGAGAGGAGAGGAGAGGAGAGGAGAGGAGAGGAGAGGAGAAGAGAAGAGAAGAGAAGAGAAGAGAAGAGAGGAGAGGAGAGGAGAGGAGAGGAGAGGAGAGGAGAGGAGAGGAGAGGAGAGGAGAGGAGAGGATAAGAGAAGAGAAGAGAGGAGAGGAGAGGAGAAAAGAGAAGACAGGAGCACTAGAGCAATAACGTGTAGCGGGAGAGAGAGTGAGAGAGAGCGAATGAGAGATAATAATAAAAAATTCACACTGCATCTTCCATTCCCTCCTCTCTTCCATCCTTCCATATTTTCTTTGAGCAGATCACTGATGTCATAATCAGATGGTTGATTAGCTACAATGGGTAAATACAATATTCAGATTGTATTTGAGTCAATGACAATTATTGACAACTGTCTGTCTGTCTGTGGCAAGCTATAGGCCCCAGTCTATAAGATGTCAGTGTATTTTGCTAATGTATTCTGCTTTCATCATCAATGGAAAAGAGAGCTCACTAGCTCACTAATCCTCCCTCTACCACTCTACACAGATTACACCCCACTTCATCAGAAAAGGGAGAGAGAGAGAGAGAGAGGACAGGGAGAGAGAGAGAGAAAGAGAGGACAGGGAGAGAGAGAGAGAGAGAGAACGAAAGAGAGGACAGAGAGAGAGAGAGAAAGAGAGAGACAAAGCGAGAGAAAGGGGACAGAAAGAGAGAGAGAGAGAGAAAGTCTGACGAAGGGTAAAGAGTCAGAGATGGAAAGCAGGAAAAACTCTATTGAAAATGGATGCCTGTCTGACCACCAGCCCTCCTTCCCTCCCATCCTATCCTCTGCCTGGTCCTCTCTCATCACTCCTCCGTCTCTTCCTGCCATCCCTGGGTGACGTCTCCAGTCATCCGGCAATCCTGCCCCGCCTGGCTCTGCCTCTTTCTGTCATAACCTATAGGCCTGCCACCCACTGAGCCCTGTCCCCACACATAACACTCCCACTTACGCTCCATCACTTATTGATTAGCAGGCCCAGCTCGCCAGGCTTCCCAGTGTGTGTGTGTGTGTCTGTGTGTTGTGATGTGCCTGTGGTTGCATCTGGCCATCTCAGACACATTCAGACAAGCCTGTCTCATCACAGTGGATGATGCTCAGCTCTATGCTCTAAATATGGATCGATTGGAGGCGCTCTCTTTGTTATAAGAACAGACACAAGCCAATGTTCAACAGTGGTAGGAGATACAACAGGCATGAGCATATTATGAAACTACAGTCTCCTCTCCTTTCCTCCCCTCCTCTCCTAACCCTTCCTCATCCACTCCCTCCCCTCTTCCTCTCCTCTTCTTCCCTCTCCTCTCCTCTCCTCTCCTCTCCTCTCCTCTCCTCTCCTCTCCTCTCCTCTCCTCTCCTCTCCTCTCCTCTCCTACCCTATCCCTCACTCCTCTCCTCAGCCAGGCAGTCTG
The DNA here is from genome assembly GCF_016432855.1 of Salvelinus namaycush. Classification (NCBI taxonomy): domain Eukaryota; kingdom Metazoa; phylum Chordata; class Actinopteri; order Salmoniformes; family Salmonidae; genus Salvelinus; species Salvelinus namaycush. The sequence continues at coordinate 20,958,388 of NC_052321.1, read as the reverse complement.
CTGGGCTCCAGAGGTAGTAAGGGGCCATATAAGTTACTGGCCCAGTGAGAGGCCCTGTGTTGGTCTGTCTGTGTTTTATGAGGGAACAATAAAGCCATACGGTGCCAGTTTTGTGTTCGAGACCACCTAAAGAGAGACCGTTTCAAGACCAAGACCGGACCAAATTCAGTCCGAGTCAAGACCAAGACCGGACCAAATTCAGTCCGATTCAAGACCAAGACCGGAGGGGGTTCAAGACCGAGTCAAGACCGAGACCGGGAGGGGGACAAGGGGTCCGAGACCGAGTCAAGACCGAGACCGGGAGGGGGACAAGGGGTCCGAGACCGAGTCAAGACCGAGACAGGGAGGGGGACAAGGGGTCCGAGACCGAGTCAAGACCGAGACCGGGAGGGGGACAAGGGGTCCGACACCGAGTCAAGACCAAGACCAGAAATAAGCGAGTCCAGTTCAAGACCTTGATTGTAATTTTGTCAACTCACCACCATAATAAGAGTTGAAGGTCCAGTATTTCTGTGTTCACATTTCAGAACAACATATGGATTCTTTAGACATTCAGAATAGTGAAAAAATACATGCTGGATTGACTGACCTTCATGTTTCTCCTTATTTGAGCTGTTCTTGCCATAATATGACCTTGGTATTTTACCAAATAGGGGCTATCTTCTGTATACCACCTCTACCTTGTCACAACACATTAAGAAGGAAAGAAATTCCACAAAGTCACTTTTTGATTTGATTTGATTTGATACGGCACTCCTGTTAATTGAAATGCATTCCAGGTGACTACCTTAGGATGCTGGTTGAGAGAATGCCAAGAGTGTGCAAAACTGTCATCAAGGCAAAGGGTGGCTGCTTTGAAGAATCTCAAATATAAAATATTATGGCAAGAACAGCTCAAATAAGGAGAAACATGATTTGTTTAACACTTTTTTGGTTACTACATGATTCCATATGTTTTATGTCATAGTTGTGATGTCTTCACTATTATTCTACAATGTAGAAAATAGTAAAAATAAAGAAAAACCCTTGAATGAGTAGGTGTGTCCAAACTTTTGGCTGGTACTGTAAATCTAGCTAGCTAAGTCAGCCATTGGCTAGGCCATCAGAAGCTAGATAAAGGCATCTGCCATTCAACTATAGTAGGGCAAAATTTTGGAGTGACAGTAGAATCAACCAATCACATTTTGACTTAATGGGTGGGACTGTTTTTACAAAAACGTATGAAAACGTCTGCCTTCTTGAAGGACACAGGCCATTGCGCAATAGCGACCATTTGTTTTCCCATGGTCTAGCTAGCTAGCGTTTGTTGTTGGCTAGTTTGAGGCTGCAGCAGGTGTTATCATAGAGAATGCTGTTGCTCATTTGTTAGCTTCTCACTTTTCAACAATAACTTTCAACAAGAAGTTAAGTTTCAAATGATCATCATCTGGTGAGTGGAACTGTGTTTTCTATTGCAGCGCGCTTGCTGTTGTTAGCCATCTCTTTGAAAATAACTTATGTATACAAAAGTATGTGGACACCCCTTCAAATTAGTGGATTCGGCTATTTCAGCCAAACCCATTGCTGACAAATGTATAAAATCAACCACACAGGCATGTAATATCCATAGATAAACATTGGCAGTAGAATGGCCTTACTGAAAAGCTCAGTGACTTTCAACGTGGGACCGTCATAGGATGCCACCTTTCCAACAAGTCAGTTTGCCAAATTTCTGCCCTGATAGAGCTGCCTTGGTTGTAACACTCATTACCGAGTTCCAAACTGCCTCTGGAAGCAACGTCAGCACAAGAACTGTTCGTTGGGAGCTTCATAAAATTGTTTTCCATGGCCGAGCAGCCTAAGGCCTAAGATCACCAAGTGTAATGCCAAGCGTCGGCTGGAGTGGTGTAAAGCTCGCTGCCATTGGACTCTGGAGCAGTGGAAATGAGTTCTCTGGAGTGATGAATCACGCATCACCATCTGGGAGTCCGACGGACTGGGGAAGGCCCTTTCCTGTTTCAGCATGGCAATGCACCCGTGCACAAAGCAAGGTCCATACAGATATGGTTTGCTGAGATCGGTGTGGAAGAACTTGACTGGCCTGCACAGAACCCTGACATGAACCGCATCAAACACCTTTGGGATGAATTGGAACGCCAACTGCGAGCCAGGCCTAACTGCCCAACATCAATGTCCGACCTTACTAATGCCCTTGTGGTTGAATGGAAGCAAGTCCCCGCAGCAATGTTCCAACATCTAGTGGAAAGCCTTCCCAGAAGAATGGAGGCTGTTATAGCAGCAAAGGGGGAACCAACTCCATTTTTTATGCCCATGAATTTGGAATGAGATGTTTGACGAGCAGGTTTCCACATACTTTTGGTCATGTAGTGTATGTGTGTGAAACATTGTTGCACATTGTAATGTGGAACTGAATGCATTTTAGCAATATCAAATCTTATTCAAATCTGTTCATATACACCCCCAGGAAGAATATGACACTTAAAAAAGAAATTATGACAAGCGACCACTTTTATAAATTCTTAGAATGTTTGGGAATTACATATGCTAAGGTATTTTATAGTAATATAGAGTGGGAAATTGGCCTGCGTTCAGACAATTAATAGACACTGCAGTAAATAAAACCAAATAAAAACATCTGTCTTGTCCAGGACTGGAGTCTACACAGACGGGTGAGCTATAGCCAATCAGAGCTACAGTAGGCCTTTATAAAAACAATCAATTTGCCACACAGGCCTGCCATCATTCACTTTGAACTGGACTGTGTGTTTGCAGACATTTGCAACAGGGTAACTTTAGATCAATAGAACACATTTGCCAAAAGCCACAAAATACACCTGAATGGATTTCTGCAAATATGTAAACACCACAGGAGTCCTCTTACATTTGGGAACTTTACAGTCCTATTGATCCAACAACCATGAAAAGGTAGGCTCTCCCTCCCTCAGTGATGCACGTCAACAACAACAAGATCAACAATTAATGCTAGGCAGAGCAAGATGAGCTAAATTCTAACGAAGGAGCATTAGATAAACTCTCTCAAACTTTTACAACTAGTTGGCCTTCAAAATTGCACTTTCAGCCTCCTCCTTCTGCAGCTTGCCTGTCAATGCATTATTGTCCCAACCAAGCAATCAAGCTAACTGGCTAAAGTTGGCTAGCTTGCTAGCTAGCTACTTCCAGACACAAATGAGAGAATGCCACACTCTGAACATTTTACTCGCCATAGCAGAGTTTTTCTGCGCTCTGGCACACTCAGATGAGAGCCAGAGTGAATTTGCGAACGCAAGAGATATGCTAACTGGATAACAGTCGTTCAAGTTCTCTCTAGCTAACCAAATGAGCCACCGAAAAATGATATGAGGGGGAAAAGTCTGTCACTGACCCAGTCCTCCAATGGCATGACATGACATCCTCCTAGCAGCTAGCTATCTTGCAAATGTTTGGCGCTGTGTTTTTAGCATGCTACATAAATAGATATGTTAGCCTATTAGCCAGGTTATGACTGACTTGTGATCATTGCACTTGCTAGTTTGATTGTATTGACATTCCCAGGCTTAGTTACATTTGTCCGTTTTTCTCCAGAATACTGAGTCATTGAAACTGACACAGTACATCCCGAATGGAGGCAGCAAACAATGTACCAGGCCAGCTGGGATTTACACATTTTTTGGACTACCAAGAAATGTATTGGTGAATTATATGAATCATGCATTGAACAGCATCCATCTATTCTCCCAACAATGCCTTAGTGTACATCATGGAACGTTGAGTCAAATAGAACCGATTTTTAAAACCTCTTATAAAGTTAGTTTTGTAGCATAAACTGGTAACTGAGATATTTTTTACTGATATTGTGATTGTTTGTTTCATATCTGCAAAGTAGTTAAAACGCTGTCAGTTCCACTTTACACTTTAGGTCACCGGTTACTTGGTGTGCTAAAGGTGAATTGTTTTTTGCAATGGGAAGTAATAGTTGTACATTTTGATTGGGAAATGGTTGTGTTTTTGTATTCTTATGATTGGGACCTACTGGCTTATTATGTCCCAGTTTATGGACTGCTTATCCTTTAACATCATGCTGTGTGTGACTGCTGTCTTTCCATCAGCCCTATGCAGTGGTGTAGTGGTACCTGGAGTAAGAAGTGGGTATACTCACATTTTGCCAAACAGTTCCCAAATGGCTGGCCCACTCTCAAAATCACACTTAAAAAAAATAGAATGGTCTAAGCACACAACAATGCTTAAAAACTTCTTATGGCTGCGATCCCGCTAACGGGATCGATATGACAACAGCCAGTGAATGTGCAGGGCGCCAAATTCAAACAACAGAAATCTCATAATTAAAATTCCTCAACCATACAAGTATTTCACACCATTTTAAAGATACACTTCTTGTTAATCCCACCACAGTGTCTGATTTCAAATAGGCTTTTCGGCGAAAGCACCACAAACGATTATGTTAGGTCAGAGCCAAGTCACAGAAAAACAGCCATTTTCCCAGCCAAAGAGAGGAGTCACAAAAAGCAGAAATAGAGATAAAATGAATCACTAACCTTTGAGGATCTTCATCTGATGACACTCATAGGACTTCATGTTACACAATACATGTATGCTTTGTTCGATAAAGTTCATATTTATATCAAAAAATTAGTATACATTGGCGCGTTATGTTCAGTAGTTCCAAAAACATCGGGTGATTTTGCGAAGAGCCACATCAATTTACAGAAATACTCATTATAAATGTTGATGAAAATACAAGTGTTATGCATGGAACTTTAGATACACTTCTCCTTAATGCAACCGCTGTGTCAGATTTCAAAAAAGCTTTACGGAAAAAGCAAACCATGCCATAATCTGAGTACGGCTCTCAGAGCCCAAACAAGACAAAAAGATATCCGCCATATTGTGCAGTCTACAGAAGTCAGAAAGAACATTATAAACATTCACTTACCTTTGATGATCTTCATCAGAATGCACTCCCAGGAATCCCAGTTCCACAATAAATGTTTGTTTTGTTCGATAATGTCCATAATTTAAGTCCAAATAACTCTGTTTTGTTCGCGCGTTCAGTACACAATCTAAACTCACGACGCGCGGGCAGGTCCAGGCAAAAGTTCAGACAAAGTCATATTACAGTCCGTAGAAACATGTCAAACGAAGTATAGAATCAATCTTTAGGATGTTTTGAACATAAATCTTCAATAATATTCCAACCGGAGAATTCCTTTGTCTTCAGAAATGCGATGGAACAGAGCTCGCTCTCACGTGAACGCGCATGGTCAGCGCATGTTCAGCTCATGGCAGACCTTACTCAATCCCCTCTCATTCGGCCCCACTTCACAGTAGAAGCATCAAACAAGGTTCTAAAGACTGTTGACATCTAGTGGAAGCCTTAGGAAGTGCAACACAACTAATATCCCACTGTATCTTCAATAGGGAATGAGTTGAAAAACGACCAACCTCAGATTTCCCACTTCCTGGTTGGATTTTTTCTCAGGTTTTTGCCTGCGATATGAGTTCTGTTATACTCACAGACATCATTCAAACAGTTTTAGAAACTTCAGAGTGTTTTCTATCCAAATATACTAATAATATGCATATATTAGCAACTGGGACTGCAGGCAGTTTACTCTGGGCACCTTATTCATCCAAGCTACTCAATACTGCCCCCAGCCATAAGAAGTTAAACCACATCAATCTGATTGGGTGGGCCTGTCAGGGCCTGGCACCCCAGTGGGTGGACCTGTCCACCCAGGCCCATCCATGTCTACGCCCCTGATGGAAACAGCACATGATGACAATTTTGCATCACAAATAGCCTACTAACCAACACTTCAGACTAAACTTTTTCAATACCTGGTTTGCATAACCATTGTTGCCTTAGTTAGCATTTATTGGTAGATATCATAAGTTGAAACGTCTTTCCTACTCTACCGGCTACCGATGTCATTCTTCTGTGAGCTGCTCCATGCCAAAACCAGTTGAGAACTGTACACTCTTACTGCCTGCAGATGATATTCCACTGAAACTAGGCTGTGTGTGCTGCACGCATGTGAAAATATTTCACATGCTTTGCAACTGTGTAGGCTACTTTGTGCATGATTTCTCTATTGTACTACATAATTGAGAAGTCGTACTGTATACCTCCATTACGCTATTTTGATACGCATCAGTAGGGATTAAGAAGTGAGAATACCCCAATGCCCACTGAAAATTAAGTTGGTATATGGTTTATACCTGCGTATAGCCTCCACTACACCAATGGGCCTTTGTGTTTTACAGAAAGTGCACTCTCCTACATGAGTGCGCTGGTATTACAGTTGCTGTCCTTTCAGAATCACAAACCTGTTACACACTGAAGGCCTATAGGTTCACCACTGGACAAACATGTCTATAATATATTTTAAGATATTAATGTTTCAAGAAAGGAGTGTATATATTTGGCCTGGCGAGGTGGTTTTATGTGCTGACTGAATGAAAGCTGATAATTATGATTTTTTTACTCCGCTGGTCTCGGCTGGTCTCAGGAAGAAATTATGAGACCTCACTGTCCTCATTATGAGACCTCACTGTCCGAGACCGAGTCAAGACCGAGTCCAAATGTATCCGACATGGAGACAAGACCGAGACACTCAATATGTGGTCTCAAGACCAGTCTCGAGTACTACAACACTGCATGGCACCCAGCCTTTACTGCCCACTCTGCCCCAGCAGGAGACAAACAGACACAGGCCCTCTGTCTCAGCACTGACCGCCGCCTGAGGAGGGGAGGAGAGAGAGAGAGGGAGAGACAGAATAAGAGATGACAGAGGGAGAGAGAGAAAAAGCGAGAAAGAAAAGGGTGTGGGCAAGGACGAGAGGATGAGAGGAGGAGGCAGAGAGAGAGAGAGAGAGAGAGAGAGAGGCTCTCCTGGTTGCCCTCCCTGGGCCATTCCGTTTGAGGCAGCAGTCGTTTATGAATTCTCCTTGCAGCGCAGCGGCGTGTCGCGACGAGGAGTGCGCTCCACATCAGAGAGCTCAAGGACGGGCCCTCTTAAAAAGCCATTGAGTGGAGCCTGGGCTGAGAGTGTGCTTTGGAGGCCCTGTGTAGGCCGGGACAGTAATGATGTATCAGATTATTACTGCGGCTGACAAGATGGATAGGGGACTAGGACCCCGCTCCCAGCTTCATTACCACAGACGTGTTTTCACTGAGACCCCTGCTCTGAGGACACACACACACACACACACACACACACACACACACACTACGTACAGACACATACACACACATGGGCATCCATAAAAACACACACACCTATCACAGGCCTAGAGATGCATACACAAACGGACACACACAGAAACACACAGAAACACACAGAAACACACAGACACACACAGACACACACAGACACACACAGACACACGCAACAGTACATTCTAACCCTGGTGAATTCACTGGGAAATAGTCTCCATAACATACAGACGTACACACACAGAGTTGTACATCAACCCCGTGCATGGCCTTTTCCCAACACCCATGTGTGTGAGACAGGAGTTAGAGAGCAATAGTAATAATTTTCTTTATGACCATTATAGAGTTTCTGGACGTTTCAAAGCTGACCTAATTTGATTTTTTAAAATCTATTAATAAGAATTGTTATTGCAGTAAGTAGAATAAATACATTTACAATAGCATTATAAACACACATGAATGAATAGAGTAGCTGAGATACTTTATCTCTTTGATGTGAGAGTTTTTGAAATCCAAGGACATTACTGAATTATAAACATAGTTTTGCAAAGGATTAAGGTTGACAATAGCTTTGTTGGGGTAATCTTAAAATAATGTATTCGCCTCAATGCTGACGCAAAAGGAACGGGTTTGGGGAGTACATGTATATTTGGAGGGCTATCTGGAATGAAAAAGAGAGGAGAGAGAGATAAGGAAGGGAAGGGGGATCAGTCATGGAAAGCACTGGAGAGTTTTGGGACGTCTCCAAGACCTACATTATCTTTGATGTTGATTTTCAAAAGCCATTATCATGCCCATATCATTATCTCTCTCCTCTTCTATCCTCTCCTCCGCTGATCAATGAGCGAGGGAGTAATGGAGGAATCTCTCTCTCTTCAATTGTACTTGTTGTTCTCTCCACTCTTCAAGCGGGCACAGCCCCTGGTCATGGCGCCCAGCCAGATGCCCCGTCTGCTGCCCTTCTTTGACTCCTGGCCTGTTTGTCAGACAAAGCCAGCTATGGGCAGAGCTCACACATTGTCACACACGGCAACGGGCGCGCACACGCACACACAAACGCATGCACACACACATTCACCAACAACAAATTTCACACATATACACACCAACACTAATGCCTGGCTCGTCATAAACCAGAAATAACTCCCTACTAAGAGAAGGAACACATTTCTGAAGGGGAAAAGATTAAATTACTATGTCAGTTTGTGAAATATAGAACGTCAGGGACCATGACCTCTGTGTAGGAGTCCAAATATCTCAAACACATTAAAGATCGGGAGAACTATGTCAGACATGACAGAAGACAAATGAATCAAGTTAGTCAAGAAAAACATGTGAAGGAAAAGTGTATATATGTCAATTAGAGAGAGAGAGAGAGAGAGAGAAAATTATAGCAAGAGAGCACGAGAGAGAGACAGAGAAAGAAAGGTATACAGTGTAGAGAGCGGAAGAGAGAAAGTGAGAAACAAAGAGAGACAGAGAGAAAGCGAAAGAGAGAGAGATAGACACAGAAAGAAAGAGAGACGGAAAGGGAGAAAGCGAAAGAGAGACAGAGAGAGAGAGAGAGAGAGGCTAACCAGCTGTACAGTGTAGGGCTGTAGAGCAGAGAGACATACTGCAGTCATGGATACGTATGGTCACTGCCCAGTGAGTAGAGAGATTACTCTCACAGTGGGCTCACTAAGAATGACTGGGAACTCAATGTTATCTAATGGGCTGAATGAGACTGACTGAGGGGGAAGGATTCACATCACTTAGAGGGTGACAAGTCCACAAGGACCCTCTGTGACCCCCTAATCTGATCAGTGGTGAGGGGCCGACATTCATCTCTGTTCTGCTCCTGAGAGACACCCGGACCCCCAGGATAACGCACCACTCTGGAGACCCTAGACCTCCTCCTTATGTAGGCAGTTAGAGTTGCTATGTGGGTCATGTACCCCATTTGCTGTCTCACCTGACAGTCACCAACCCCAGCCAACAGAGGGGTTCCCTCATGCCTTGTGCCCGCTCCCAGGTACCCAGGGACAGAGACTAGCAGAGGACTTTCACTTTACCTGTACCTACATGTACATACTACCTCATTTACCTTGAGTAACCAGTGCCACCGCACACTGACTCTGTACCGGAACCCTCTGTATATAGCCTCGCTACTGTTATTTTATTGTTGCTCCTTCATTTTTTGTTGTTGTTAAAACTGCATTGTTGGTTAAGTGCTTGTAAGTAAGCATTTCACTGTAAGGTTTACACCTGCTGTATACGGCGCATGTGACAGATAACATTTGATTTAATTTTGATTTGATTTTGACACAAAGATGAGGAAACGGGGTGAGGGAGAAAACCGCTGAAAGCAAAAGGAAGAATTTCCTCCTTCCTTTCTACTCCTCTAGTGAAGGAGGAAAGGAGGACCAATTCACTTTCAATTGTGCTCTAATCCAATATATGTAACTGTGATTTTCCTCCTTAACCAGAGACCGTGCCACTGAGAAAGGCCAACAAACATCTCCTCTTCTCTTCTCCTCTCCTCCTCTCCAGCCAACATGGGGAAATGAACCAGTGACGGAGAGAAGGGGGAAAGAGTCTGCCACGGTAAAAAATAGGGATGGAGACAATTCAGGAAATAGTGAAAAGTATTCCCAGTGTAGTATTGACAGTGTTGGACAAAGGGACATACAGTATATACGGAAGGCCAGTCAATCACCCAGTGTCAGAGTACATTTACATTTACATTTTAGTCATTTAGCAGACGCTCTTATCCAGAGCGACTTACAGTAGAGTGCATACATTTTTATTACATTTTTTACATACTGAGACAAGGATATCCCTACCGGCCAAACCCTCCCTAACCCGGACGACGCTATGTCAATTGTGCGTCGCCCCACGGAGTAGAGAGAATGACATGGCCCTATAGAGAACTAATGGTCCATCAACTACACTGGAGCCACCAGCCATGGTTTAGGGTAAAGGGATGTGTGTATGTGTTTTTGTTTTTATTATCCTTGTGGGAACCAAAAGTCATCACAAGAATAGTAAAACAAGAATCATTCGGTCAAGTGGGGACATTTCACCGGTCCTCACAAGGACTAGGGGTTAGGTCTAGGGTTAGGGTTAGAAATAGGGTTAGGGTTAGAATTAGGGTTAGGAGTTAAGGTTACGTTTAGGGGTTAAAACGTGTGTGTGTGTGTGTGTGTGTGTGTGTGTGTGTGTGTGTGTGTGTGTGTGTGTGTGTGTGTACTCTCACTATTGTTGAGCACATCCACTGCAGGCAGATAAGGCCTGTATGAAGCTCTCAAAGGGACACACTGAACGGGGAATGGAACACAATTAATCTCAAAGACACATTCTTCACTGGCTCAGTACTATCACAGAAACCTTTAGTCACACACTGAGGAGGTCGCAAGATGATTCTCTCTCTCGCTTTCTCTTTTCTCTCTCACTCGCTATTCTCTCTCTTGCTCTTTTCTATATTTTGACCTCTTTTCTCAAATTCTTATGCACACAGGTTCCAAACCAAAAACAATGGGTTACAGGCAATATCCGCGCTGGGCTGAAGGCTAGAGCAAGCACTTAGAAGAAAAGGGACATGGACATAGACGCATACAAGAAAGTCTACTACGACCTCCGCCGAGACATCAAACCTGCAAAAGGACAATATAGGAGGAAGGTGGAATCCTATCACACCAGCTCCGACACTCGTTGTATGAGGCAGGGCTTGAAAATGATAACGGATTACAAAGGGAAACCCAGCCGTGAGATGCCAGGTGATGCAGAACTCCCAAACGAGCTAAATTCCTTTTATCATTGCTTCGAGGAATACAACACTGAGGCTTGCGTGAAAGCCCTTATTGTTCCAGATGACTGTGTGATCTCACTCTCCGTGGTCTATGTGAGTAAAACTTTTAAACAGGTTAAGACTCGCAAGGTGGCCGGGCTAGACGGAATACCAGGGCACGTTCTCAAAGCATGCGCAGACCAGCTGGCAAGTGTCTTCACAGACATTTTTAATCTCTCCTTGTCCCATTCTGTAAACCCAAAAAGTTTCAAACTGACCACCATAGTCCCTGTTCCCAAGAACTCCAAGTTAACCTGCCTAAATGACTATCACCCTACTAGCACCCCAGTAGCACTCACATCTGTAATTATGAAGTGCTGGTCATGACACACATCAACATCATCATCCCAGACACACTGGACCCACTCCAAATCGCATAGCACCCCAACAGATCCACAGATGACGCAATCTCAATTGCACTTCACACTGCCCTCTCACACCTGGACAAGAGGGGAAATTACTATGTGAGACTGCTGTTCATAGACTACAGCTCAGCGTTCAACACCATAGTCCCCTCGAAGCTCATCGGCAAGCTGGGGACCCTGGGACTGAACACCTCCTCCTGTAACTGAATACTGGACTTCCTGACGGGATGCCCAAAGGTTGGTGAGGGTAAGCAACAACACCTCCGCCTCACTGACCCTCAACACAAGGGCCCCTGAAGGGTGGGTGCTTAGTCCCCTCCTATACTCCCTGTTCATCCACGACTGCAACGCCATCATCAAGCTTGTTGAAGAGACGGCGGTGGTAGGTATAGTTGAGTTCTACAGCTGCACCATCGAGAGCATTTGGACTGGCTGCATCACTGGTTAGTATGGCAAATGCATCACCCTTGACCGCAAAGCAACTACAGAGGGTGGTGCGGACAGCCCAGTACATCACTGGGGCCGAGCTGCCCGCCATCCAGGTTCTCTATATCAGGCGGGGTCATTGACTGTTCACTCTGCTACCATCTGGCAAATGGTACCAGAGCATCGGCTCTCGGACCAACAGGCTCCGAGACAGCTTCTACCCCCAAGCCATAAGACTGCTAAATAGCCATAAGACTGCTAAATAGCCATACGACTGCTAAATAGTAAATGAATGGTTACCCGGACTATCTGTACTGACCCTATCTTGCACTGACTATGCACACTCACAAGACTATATACTGTATACACACTCACGCTACACTAACACTCTCACATAAAACCCCCACACATTCACATACACTACATACGCACACAGACACGCATTCCCCCCACACACACACACACACACACCACACACACACCACACACACACACACACACACACACACACACACACACACACCACACACACACATGTTGTTACGTTACAGCCTTATTCTAAAATGTATTAAATTGTTTTTTTCCCTCATCAATCTACACACAAAAACCCATAATGACGAAGCAAAAACAGGTTTTTAGAAATGTTTGCAAATTTATAAAAAAAACTGAAATATCACATTGCAGACCCTTTACTCAGTAAAGTAATCAGACCCTTTACTCTGTACTTTGTTGAAGCACTTTTGGTAGCAATTTCAGCACTGAGTCTTCTTGCGTATGACGCTACAAGCTTAGCACTTCTGTATTTGGAGAGCTTCTCCCATTTTGTTCTGCAGATCCTCTCAAGCTCTGTCAGGTTGGATGGGGAGTGTCGCTGCACAGCTATTTTCAGGTCTCTCCAGAGATGTTCAACCAGGTTCAAGTCCGGGCTCTGGCTGGGCCACTCAAGGACATTCAGAGACTTGTCCCAAAGCCACTCCTGCGTTGTCTTGCCTCTGTGCTTAGGGTTGTTGTCCTGTTGGAAGATGAACCTTCGCCCCAGTCTGAGGTGCTGAGTGCTCTGGAGCAGGTTTTCATTCTCTCTGTACTTTGTTCTGTTCTTTCCCACAATCCTTACTAGTCTCCCAGTCCCTGCTGCTGAAAAACATCCCCACAGCATGATGCTGCCACCACCATGCTTCACCGTAGGGATGGTGCCAGGTTTCCTCTAGACGTGACGCTTGGCATTCAGGCCAAGGAGTTCAACCTTGGTTTCATCAGACCAGAGAATCTTGTTTCTCATGGTCTGAGTGTCTTTAGGTACATGTTGGCAAACTCCTAGCAGGCTGTCATATACCTTTAACTGAGGAGTGGCTTCCGTCTGGCCAATCTACAATAAAGGCCTGATTGGTGGAGTGCTGCAGAGATGGTTGTCCTTCTGGAAGGTTCTCCACAGAGGATCTCTGGAGCTCTGTCAGAGTGACCATCTGGTTTCTTGATCACCCCCCTGACCAAGGCCCTTCTCCCCCAATGCTGCAGAAATTCAGATCTGTGCCTCGACATAATCCTGTCTCGGAGCTTGGTTTTTGGTCTGACATGCACTGTCAACTGTGGGACCTAATATAGACAAGTGTGTGTCTTTACAAATCATGTTCAATCAATTGAATTTACCACAGGTGGACTCCAATCCAGTTGTAGAAACATCTCAAGGATGATCAGCGGAAACAAAATGCACCTGAGTCCAATCTCGAGACTCATAAAAAAGGGTCTGAATAAACTTCCTGTATATAGCTCCACATTGATCTGGTACTGGTACTCCCTGTATATAGCTCCACATTGATCTGGTACTGGTACTCCCTGTATATAGCTCCACATTGATCTGGTACTGGTACTCCCTGTATATAGCTCCACATTGATCTGGTACTGGTACTCCCTGTATATAGCTCCACATTGATCTGGTACTGGTACTCCCTGTATATAGCTCCATTCCTGTGTATTTTATTCTTCTTGTGTTACTATTTTCCTTTGCATCGTTGGAAATGGACCGGAATAAGTATTACAATGTAAACGTACTTTTAATCCGTCTGTCTAAGAATTTGTTCTTAACTGACTTGCCTAGTTAAATAAAAACGTAAAAATTGAAAGCAAGTCTAAGAAGAGGTAGATCTATTCTATGTGTGCTATATCTATGCTTCCCGTTCTAAAGTTTTGGTTTTGCATCTTTTTCTTTCGGTTTTGTACACCAGCTTCAAACAGCTGAAAATACAATATTTTTGGTTATTGAAAAGATATTTCACAGGAGTTTAGATTGTACAATGATTCTCTACACTGCTTGTTTTGTCACATAAACTTAAATTAGGCAAACTATTCAAATTTTATCAACCAGGACATGGTGGAGCGATTTCTGCATATTACACCTCTAAGTCTGCATAGAGATGCAGGGCACACAGTTTATATATTATTTATATCAAAATAAAACCATTACTTCAATAATCTTTTTTTAAAGATATACTGCTGTAATCATTTCGTGTAATTACATGTATTGAAAACCATGTTTTGGTGGATTGCCATAGTAGTAGTTATTAGATTATATTCTGTGATGTTGAATAAGTGGAGGATCATTATGGGGCCTTTGTGATTCACAGTACATTTCCCACTTCCATACAAAGGAGGTAATGATCCTGTTCACACGACACATAGACAGTATCTAGGAATCACAGAAGCATTAGACTATTGTTAATACTGTATACGGTATAATGTGAACACTAGCACAGACGCACACAGACACACATACAAACCCACCCTCACATCTCTCTCTCTCTCTCTATCTCTCTCTCTCTCTCTCTCTATCTCTCTCTGTTTGTCTATCACTCTTCCTCCCTCCTTCTCTGCTCTTATTTTCCATCCCCTTGCAGTCATTTTAATTACACAGAACGAGTTGCGACGCATCAAGCCTGAGAGTAAAATTAAAAAGGAAGACGGAAGGAGGGGAGGAGGGAAGGAGAGGAGGGGTAAGGAGGGAAGGGGGGATGAGGGAGGAGGGGAGGAGGGAAGGGGTGGGGAGGAGGGTAGGAGGGATGGGGTGGGAAGGAGGGGAGGAGGGAAGGGGTGGGGAGGAGGGAATGAGGGTAGGAGGGGAGGAGGGAAGGGGTAAGGAGGGAAGGGGGGATGAGGGAAGGGGTAACGAGGGGAGGAGGGAAGGCGGGGATGAGGGAAGGGGTAAGGAGGGAAGGGGGGATGAGGGAAGGGATAATGAGGGGAGGAAGGAAGGAGGGGAGGAGGGAAGGGGGGGGGCTTTTTATCAAGATGGCGTCTCTCAATTAACCAATGAGGTTAAGAGATACAGCCATCCCCAAAAACACTGAGTACAGCTCCGGTATTATGTATGTGTGCGTGTGTATGTGTTTGTGTATGTGTGTCTGGGTGTGCATGTGCGTGTGTGTAGGAAGACTTTCCATCAATGCCCCTACTGTTAGTAGTAAAAACAGAGCCACACACTGCCTTGCTCCACACCAACACAGGAAGACATACCATTCCCTACATTGGACCATCTTTCATGGCTGATAGGTCAGTATTTTTAGCTGTTGAAAGACTGTAGAGATGTGTTCCGACATTCTCACCACGTTGTCCCTGTGGAGGGTGTTTGTGTCTGCTATGTCTCTGAGGGATGTGTGTGTCCTTCCTCCCAGTCTCTCAGGGTGAATGTGTCCCTGGTTTGTCCCTGTGTGTGTGTGTGTGTGAGCGTGCATACATACGTGTGTGTGTGTGTGTGTGAGTGTGAGTGTGAGTGTGAGTGTGTGTGTGTGTGTGTGTGTGTGTGTGTGTGTTCCTATGTCCCTAAGCACCCCATGCCTCTGGATTCCCATAAGCACATCTGTGTGCTAGCCTCCCTGGCCTGTTTGATTCTCTCTCTAACACACACAGAGAGAAGAAGAGGAGAGAGGAGCAGAGAGAAGGAGAGAAGAAGAGGAGAGAGGAGAAGAAGAGGAGAGAGGAGCAGAGAGAAGAAGAGAGGGGAAGAAAGAAGAAGAGAGGGGAGAGGGAAGAGAGAAGAAGAGGTGGGGGAAGATAGAAGAAGAGAGGGGAGAGGGAAGATAGAAGAAGAGGGGGGAGAGGGAGAGAGAAGAAGAGGTGGGGGAAGATAGAAGAAGAGGGGGGAGAGGGAGAGAGAAGAAGAGGGGAGGGGAAAAGAGAAGAAGAGGGGGAGAGGGAGACTGTTTAAGAAGTACCAAAACAAAAACCTCTAGAGCTAAGAACATAGTAAGTGAGATAGGGAGGGAGGAGGGGAGAGAGGGAGGGAGGGAGAGATGGAGGGATGATGGGAGGAGGAGGGGTGAGAGAAATAACATGAAAGGATAGCTGGAATCCTTTCTGTGTGCTTTTTCCCACCAAACATTTTAGTTTTGGTTTCTGCACTAGATCCCCTCTGCTTCTCTCTCTGTCTTTGTCTCTCTCTTTTTCTCTGTGTTTTCCATGGTGAGCGTGGCAGCATGGCGCAGCAGCAACATCTTTGCAGTAATGCTTTATTTATTACAACCCTTCTTCAGTTGGAAACTAGTTCCGGGCTCTCATCCCCCTAAAGACCTTTTAATCATCTCTCCCTTTAAATTATCTCTTGGTCTCTCTCTCTCTCTTCCTACATCCCCCCTATTTTCCCCTCACTCTTTCCTCCTTCACTCCTCCCTCTTTTCTCTCCATGCTTTTTTTCTCTCGTCTCCTTCTTTTCTTTCCCCGTCGGCTGCTTCATTCGTTTGTCATTTAAATATTTCTCTTTCTTTAACCCACCACAGAACCAAAACAAGGACAAAATTATTCTGCTTGGTTCTCTCCCCCCTTCCTGTATCTGCTCCCCTCTCTTTCTGGTGCGAGCAGAGCGAGGGAGAGCAAGAGATAGAGGGAGTAAAAGAGATGAAGCGAGGCAAAGAGAGAGAGAAGTCCCCCGCACCAATAAAAATAGATAGGTTGTCATGCTGATGAATGATTAACTCAGGGAGAGAGAGAGACAGAGGGAAGGGCCCTAGCAGAAGGGGGCTCCGGACTAGCGAGCGGGAGACTGCAGCTCGTGTCTTTTCTCCAAGACGCGACTGGAAACTCAATAGGGCAGGGATCCTTAATTATGCACCCACGGCACGGCTGTCTGTGGAGTTGCCTGTTTAAACATCTAAAAGGAACTCAGGCTTTTAACGTTGAAGGAAAGAGAAATAAGAAAAGAGAAAGTGGGGTGGTGTCAGTGCCTTGCCTTTCCTCTGCTTGAAATACACATTAAAG
Organism: Salvelinus namaycush; assembly: GCF_016432855.1. NCBI lineage: Eukaryota > Metazoa > Chordata > Actinopteri > Salmoniformes > Salmonidae > Salvelinus > Salvelinus namaycush. The sequence goes on along the minus strand of NC_052321.1, from coordinate 20,941,290 downwards.
ACAGGAGGATTTACTCTGCCTAAAATACAGATAGTACAGACAGCTGTGACATCCCCAGTACATTCATCCATTCCCTTTGTTTTCGTCCTTCGTTTTCTGGTTATGTGTTTAGTTGGAGAGGGGGAGAGAGAGAGAGAGAGGGAGAGAGGGAGAGAGGGAGAGAGGGGGAGAGGGAGAGAGGGGGAGAGGGAGAGAGGGGGAGAGGGGGAGAGAGAGAGAGAGAGCCTGTCATGCAGAGAAAACAAGCATTAGAAGTAGATTGAAGAGGGGTTAGCCATTGTTCTAGGGATTTAAACAGACATGGGGTCATTACATTGGGGTTTTATAGAGTGATATTATAGTGATATTCCCATGATGTAACACGGTATTATTAATGTCCTTTACAAGGGGTATTAGAGGGCTATTTCAAACATATGACAGGGGAATATTATCCTCCTGAACGATATGGAAAATGTAGTTCCATGGAAAGTGAAATCATATGCAAAATGATAGACTGTGAGAGTTATGTATCTCAACACTGTTTTCTGCGCTATGTGAAGATACAGTATAGTATTGACTGTAAAACTGTGGTGTCCATTCCTCCTCGTTCACAGCTTCAAGGCATTCAGCCTGTCTACAGCAAACATGAGTACCCTTCCAGAGGGTAAGGCTGAGAGAAGAGCTAAATTAAGATCCCCAGATCCAGACTCCCAGCTCAGCCTGTCTGTATGCCTCCTCTGGGCCCGTCTCTCTGGTCACTACCCAGGACCTCACCCGCTGGCTGGGAACCCTTGGTACCAAATCTGGAACTGGCACACATCCAGACTTCATTCCTACAGGGCCCCCCTAGACTGACTGACGATCCAGACCCAGGGTCCATCCACAAAGCAGAATTCCAACAATCAGAAATAAAACCTTTCAACCTAAATTCCAGAATCTCCCTCCAGTAAACCCAAGCCAGCAGAGTGATTCCTCCTTCTGTGCTGAGAAAGATGAGACTTCAAAGGAGATAGCAGCGACTGCTGTGTCTCTGGGGTTACGACAGATAGTGTTCCCTCTCTCCTTTTAACTATTCCTCAGCGTCACACTGCTCTGTCTTGTCTCAACACAACACTCCTTTCATGTCAGACAGGGGGGAGACAAACTGGGCTTCTCTAGCCAAGCTAACCCAGAACATTCAGAGTTCTATAACAATGGACTATAGAGTCAAAATGGTGTGTCCACTTTATACCTCCTGTCGGTTCCTCCAACACTGGTTCTGATGGCTCAGCTAGTTGGACCATGGTGCACACACTCACACACACACACACACACACACACACACACACACACACACACACACACACACACACACACACACACACACACACACACACACACACACACACACACACACACACACACACACACACACACACACACACATGCACTGCAGTCAGTCAGTGATAGCCTCAATCATCATGGCTTTACAGGCACTCATAATAGATGAATCATGTGATCAACACTAATAACTCTGGGTTGGCAACGCTCTTAATGACAGATTCACTGCCAACCATGTGCTAGGGTACCCAGTCAGCCACAGGTGGAATGGAGAGGGTTTCTCTGTGTGTGTGTTGTTACTCTAGTCTTCACAAGCACCAGTAAACTCACTGCACTGACTGCTTAGATTGGATAACACCGCTCTGTAAAGATACTGTTTTAGCCTAGACACATAATACAATAGAACTGACTGAGAGCACTCATGGAGAGAGAATGAGAAGAGAGAGAAAGATGGTAAATAGAGATATCATTTTGGGAACAACAAGCTCCCTCTCTTGTGTATCTCACATTCACACGCACGCACGCACGCACGCACGCACGCAAGCACGCACACACACACACACACACACACACACACATTTCATCAGGCCTGGGTGAGAGAGACGCCACCAACACAAAGCACTGTCCCATCCCTGGGGCTGAGGAAGAAAGGAGGGAGAGGCAGACCAGACGCTTTCCTTCTTCTCCTTGTCCTGTTTCAAGCCCTGCCATCTGCCTGCATGGAGAGGGTTTGGGCTGGGCAGGGCAGGGCAGGTCAGGGGGCTGGGCAGGGGACTGGGCTGGGCTGGGAGCTGGGCAGGGGGCTGCGCTGGGGCTGGGGGATTGGCTGGGCTGGGCATGGGGCTGGGCATGGGGCTGGGCAGGGGTCTAGGCTGGGCTGGGCAGGGGGCTGGGCTGGGCATGTGGCTGGGCATGTGGCTGGGCAGGGGCAGTGGGCTGGGCAGGGGCTGAAAACAGCAACACAGACCTTAGTAACTGGTGCAGAGAGACAGGGGGGGGGGGATGGGGGACAGGGGTATAAGGGGAGAGGATGAGAGGGACAGGGGATAAGGGGAGAGGATGAGAGGGACTGGGGGATAAAGGGAGAGGATGAGAGGGACTGGGGGATAAGGGGAGAGGATGAGAGGGACTGGGGGATAAGGGGAGAGGATAAGAGGGACTGGGAGATAAGGGGAGAGGATGAGAGGGACTGGGGGATAAGGCAAGAGGATGAGAGGGACTGGGGGATAAGGGGAGAGGATGAGAGGGACAGGGGGATAAGGGGAGAGGATGAGAGGGACAGGGGATAAGGGGAGGGGATGAGAGGGACTGGGGGATAAGGGGAGAGGATGAGAGGGACATGGGGATAAGGGGAGAGGATGAGAGGGACTGGGGGATAAGGGGAGAGGATGAGAGGGACATGGGGATAAGGGGAGAGGATGAGAGGGACTGGGGGATAAGGGGAGAGGATGAGAGGGACATGGGGATAAGGGGAGAGGATGAGAGGGACAGGGGATAAGGGGAGAGGATGAGAGGGACATGGGGATAAGGGGAGAGGATGAGAGGGACAGGGGATAAGGGGAGAGGATGAGAGGGACTGGAGGAAAAGGCAAGAGGATGATAGGGACTGGGGGATAAGGGGAGAGGATGAGAGGGACAGGGGGATAAGGGGAGAGGATGAGAGGGACAGGGGATAAGGCAAGAGGATGAGAGGGACTGGGGGATAAGGGGAGAGGATGAGAGGGACATGGGGATAAGGGGAGAGGATGAGAGGGACAGGGGATAAGGGGAGAGGATGAGAGGGACTGGGGGATAAGGGGAGAGGATGAGAGGGAAAGGGGGATAAGGGGAGACGATGAGAGGGACTGGGGGATAAGGGGAGAGGGACTGGGGGATAGGGGGAGAGGATGAGAGGGACAGGGGATAAGGGGAGAGGATGAGAGGGACTGGGGGATAAGGGGAGAGGATGAGAGGGACTGGGGGATAAGGGGAGAGGATGAGAGGGACTGGGGGATAAGGGGAGAGGATGAGAGGGACTGGGGGATAAGGGGAGAGGATGAGAGGGACTGGGGGATAAGGGGAGAGGATGAAAGGGACAGGGGATAAGGGGAGAGGATGAGAGGGACTGGGGGATAAGGGGAGAGGATGAGGGGGACAGGGGATAAGGGGAGAGGATGAGAGGGACTGGGGGATAAGGGGAGAGGATGAGAGGGACAGGGGATAAGGGGAGAGGATGAGAGGGACTGGGGGATAAGGGGAGAGGATGAGAGGGACTGGGGGATAAGGGGAGAGGATGAGAGGGACTGGGGGATAAGGGGAGAGGATGAGAGGGACTGGGGGATAAGGGGAGAGGATGAGAGGGACTGGGGGATAAGGGGAGAGGATGAGAGGGACATGGGGATAAGGGGAGAGGATGAGAGGGACTGGGGGATAAGGGGAGAGGATGAGAGGGACATGGGGATAAGGGGAGAGGATGAGAGGGACAGGGGATAAGGGGAGAGGATGAGAGGGACTGGGGGATAAGGGGAGAGGATGAGAGGGACATGGGGATAAGGGGAGAGGATGAGAGGGACAGGGGATAAGGGGAGAGGATGAGAGGGACATGGGGATAAGGGGAGAGGATGAGAGGGACAGGGGATAAGGGGAGAGGATGAGAGGGACTGGGGGAAAAGGCAAGAGGATGAGAGGGACTGGGGGATAAGGGGAGAGGATGAGAGGGACAGGGGGATAAGGGGAGAGGATGAGAGGGACAGGGGATAAGGGGAGAGGATGCGAGGGACTGGGGGATAAGGGGAGAGGATGAGAGGGACATGGGGATAAGGGGAGAGGATGAGAGGGACAGGGGATAAGGGGAGAGGATGAGAGGGACTGGGGGATAAGGGGAGAGGATGAGAGGGAAAGGGGGATAAGGGGAGACTATGAGAGGGACTGGGGGATAAGGGGAGAGGGACTGGGGGATAGGGGGAGAGGATGAGAGGGACAGGGGATAAGGGGAGAGGATGAGAGGGACTGGGGGATAAGGGGAGAGGATGAGAGGGACTGGGGGATAAGGGGAGAGGATGAGAGGGACTGGGGGATAAGGGGAGAGGATGAGAGGGACTGGGGGATAAGGGGAGAGGATGAGAGGGACTGGGGGATAAGGGGAGAGGATGAAAGGGACAGGGGATAAGGGGAGAGGATGAGAGGGACTGGGGGATAAGGGGAGAGGATGAGAGGGACTGGGGGATAAGGGGAGATGATGAGAGGGACAGGGGATAAGGGGAGAGGATGAGAGGGACTGGGGGATAAGGGGAGAGGATGAGAGGGACTGGGGGATAAGGGGAGAGGATGAGAGGGACAGGGGATAAGGGGAGAGGATGAGAGGGACTGGGGGATAAGGGGAGAGGATGAGAGGGACTGGGGGATAAGGGGAGAGGATGAGAGGGACTGGGGGATAAGGGGAGAGGATGAGAGGGACTGGGGGATAAGGGGAGAGGATGAGAGGGACTGGGGGATAAGGGGAGAGGATGAGAGGGACTGGGGGATAGGGGAGAGGAAAGACGTCTAGTCATCTGAAAGGAAGTCTGAAGAAATGATTACCTCCTTCCAAACAATCTGTGAGGCAAGCAGTATTGTAGGTAGATATTGCCTGTAACCCGTTGGTAAAATAACCAGATTCTAGGTCTGGGGCAAATTCCATCTCGAGCCAGAGACTGCCATACAGGGTGAATATCAGCTTTTTACTAAACCATGTCGTTTCAGTACTATACACTCCAAAGACATACATCTAGTTGGTTTCATTGATATTCTGCTAGAACAAACAATCTCAGTCTTCGCTTATATAGAGAGCATAGGAGACAGAGTTCTGTCAGAGTCATAGAACAGAGTACACACCCCAGGTCTTTCATCTCACTTTGTCTGATCACAGGCCTATTGTTACGGCTCATCAAGATGATCAGAGACATGACACTTTTAGCTCACATCAACATACACACACGCACGCTCGCACTCATACACACACACACAAAACTACACTCATAGTACCCTATATATAGTATGTAAGTCAGACTCGTGAGGTGGATGTGAGAGCAGCTCCCAGCAGACAGACAGACAGACAGACAGACAGACAGACAGACAGACAGACAGACAGACAGACAGACAGACAGACAGACAGACAGACAGACAGACAGACAGACAGACAGACAGACAGACAGACAGACAGACAGACAGACAGACAGACAGACAGACAGACAGACAGACAGACAGACAGACAGACAGACAGACCGACCGACCCAACTGCTACAAAGATAACACACCTCAATAATGACTTCAGTCACACTAACAGGACTCTGAGTATGTTGGCGAGGCCAGTCTCAACATGTATTATCAGGCCAGATCAATATAGAAAGGATGCAGCGTAATGTGGCTCAATCAGAGGAGAGCAGAGGTGAGAGAGGACACATCAATCCCTGTCTTAACTACGTTGTATGAGGGCTGTTGTTTACCTAGACCTGCTCTCCTTTCAGTTAACCAGGGTGAATTGCTCTTCTAGACACATAATGAAGTATGGAGGAAGTGGAGGAAGTGTTAAACTGTTGTCAGGGGCTAAGAGGGCATATTCTGTGTATGTACGCTAGCTTGTGAAAAATGACACCCCTGAGAATTAGAGCCCTGTATCCAGTACAAGTCTTTCTGGGGTGATCAGCTGAGTTCCTACCTTTCAGTTGAGTTTAGAGGAGGACGATATGGACACAAATCACAACAAATCGACTGAATTATCACCATAACGATAAATAGAACAATGAGTTTATAACATGAATGTGCATCACAGTTTATATTACCTTAAAACTACTACTATTACTTTGAATGTTGTAGCTATCAATTGTCCCTTTAACAATAACCCATATTATCAGAGATTTCATGTCAAACGTTTCTCCAGTAAAGGCTTATTAGGCTACTTATTGTAATCAATGATATCAGCAAAGTGGTCAGTTCGGTCAGTGTCAATAATATCCGGTTTATCGTCCCAGCTCCAGTTAAGTTGTTCTCCCATTACTTGTATGTTTCTGTCGCGTCTCTCCCTGGTCCTCCTCAGCCTGAGGCTTATTCCAGTCTGCATCGCTGTTAGCTGGAGACTGGCTCTGTCATAACAGGCTTACAACAGGCTTGAATATTACAGCACACACATACATCAACTGGTTATCCAAGATGGAGGTGCATGTAGCCAGTTCTTTTTGTTATTATTCTCTTTTAGGTCTGCAGTTCTAGCCTCCAGTCATAGTGTTGCTGTGATTAAAACAAATGGGGCAACCCTACTGCCTCCCTCACCTTATCTTCTCCTACAACCCCCCTCAGAAGAGGCTGTTTCCAATTTGTCCAGGACCCTAGGGTGGATGTGGGATAGTGCTTTACTGTTTGCCTGTTCTCTCTCTCATATGAGAGGCACAATGGAGGATGTGTGACTGGTAGTCCAGTGAATGGCATTGTAACAGCTATATAATATCCACTGTACTGTTGATTTGAAAAACGCTCACTCACATCGACACAAATGCAGTCAAACACACACACACACGTAAAAATACCTAGCAACTTCAAGGCAGCGCTACGATACGCTTTCAGTCAGGGGGAAATATTATTCTGTTGACTAAATTCACCAACCTCCCAAACATGTCTAAACAAATGGGTCTCTGGAGGCCCTGTTTTGAACCCAAATTGGGTGAGAAGATGGGAAACAAGCTGAAGTTAATAGAACAAAGCTGGGGTTTAGAAAAAAGGAGAGATAATATTAGAATATAAAGGTAATATAATATAATATATAATATAAAGGTAAACTAAAGAGGGCCTGAGAGCAAAGCCCTCAGAGGCAAAGGAAGCTATTATTGTTTGCAGTGAGTGAGTTGTGAAGTCTTCACTGAGGACTATACAGTTACTGTGGTTCAGTATGTGTTTTCTTTCTCTAGAGGTTGAGGTATAGGTGTAGCTGCAGCTAGGCGTCTCTCTCCTGTTGTTTCTGCTCTGAGGCAGCGTCGCATCCGGCGGTCTCTTCACACACACCCACACACACCTAGCCCTCACTGCTACATGATACACCCTCACACTGCCATTATACAGTATTTGAAAAATAACTTTTTTGAGTGTGCATTTGTGTGCGCGTGTATGTTTGTGTATGTGTGTGGGTGTGTACGTGTGTACGTGTATGTGCGCGTGTGACTGTGAGAGCATCATGCCGGGTGATTGATAGGTGCTCTGGAAGCATCGCTTACTTACTGCTCAGTGGAGACCTGAATCCCTGCCTATACCTCACTTAGGAGTCCCACACCTCCCTCTAGTCTCTCTCTCTCTATTGCGTTCATACAAACTTGTATGCCACCTGTAAATACGAATAAAATTGTTAAATTACGAGCCTTGTTGGTTTAGCCACAGAAAAAGTTGGCAACCTTCCCACTAGCCATGATTGGCTGAGATAATGAGTGGGCTGGACATGCCGAAAGATGAGTTCGGATTGGTATGTACTGTAGCACGCTTCTGTCTATTTGAGCTGGTCAGTATGTGTAGGTAATCCTGTCTAACGCAGCTTTAAAAAATATATATTGCTTAGTAGAACTGCATAAGTGTTGCTCTCCACTTTCTGGAGGACCGAGTTTTGAAATCAGTGGAATTAGAGTGTGACAGCTAAGGAGATGACATCTTCAAACTAAGGGAAACCATGGCATCCGTGACAGGGAGAAGCGTCGCCCCATGATCTGTACGTGTAAGATTGTCTAGCTAGCTACATTGTAAGATATTACATGTTTCTAATTTTGACAAAGTCGTTTTCATTTCAAGTTAAAGTGTACTGTTAGCTAGCTAGCTAACGTTAGCCGGCTGGCTTGCTAGCTAACGGTACGCGTATGATCTTATTATTTGACTCTCAGAGCCATTTGCTTTGCTAGTTATAGCCTAATATTAGCTAGCTAACATTGAACCTGGTTGGTTAGCTACCTGCAGATTCATGCAGGGTAGTAACGTCATGAGTTGGGATTATGGTTCATTGTTTACCTAGCTAGCTAGCTAGCTCCATGTCTTAACAAAAGACTCCACTATGCAAATAACCATTTCAATATAATGTCACTGCGACAACTGTTGATAGACATAGCTGGTAAATTCGCTCTGGCTATCTACTACGATTTCAGAGCACTCTCGTCTGTGTGCCAGAGTGCAGAATAGCAGACGAATTTACGAACGCTCAACACCTGTTGAATATGGCCAGTGTCAGTAAACGTTGGCAAAAAAGCATAAATTGTTGCCAGCAGCATAGTTACAGTCACCAACGCTCTGGATAACATAAAAACAGCTTAACCAGCTCTGCTAGGGCGAGTAAAATGGTCAGAGTGAGCTGTTCTCTCATTTGTGTCTGGAAGTAGCTAGCAAGCTAGCCAACCTTAGCCAGTTAGCTTGGGTGTTTGACTGCTGTTGTTATGGCAGAATGCTCAGATCAACCCTTAAAGAGATTGGTGGAACTAAAGCTTAAGAGGGTGTGAACGATGCTGAATGGGTGTAGACAAAGAGGAGCTCTCCAGTAGGTACCAAATATTCAAAGGCCATTTTTCAAAAGTGAGGTTATAAGTTTATCAACTTTCAAAGCAGAATGACTTCCCCATTGTTCCTCAAGTGCAGTGTATTATATACCATTGTGTAGCTCTGTGTCTCTGCTTTTATCCAATGTAAAAAACACAATAAAAAAAAAATTCAACATAAGACCGAATCAAGGCGGTTGGTCACAATTGAGAAGAAGAGGAGACCCATCCGACCTAGGTACTGGGTAATGGTAGGAGAAACACTGACTTCGCTAGTTATTCTGGTGACATTGTGAATTACTGTAGCACCATATGTTTCTCTGACCATCACTGGAGGCCATCTCCTCTCACTGGCTGTACCAAGATCAGCAGAGAGCTCACTGAGCTCCCCCCTGCTACCTGTGACAGACTGTTAAATGCTGGTCTGAGACCTGTGGGGCTCATTATGTTCCTGTAGCAATCTTTCTGTAGCCCAGAGCCCAGTGGTCGAGATGAAGGGAGCACAGAACGCTCTCTCTCTCTCTCTCTCTCTCTCTCTCTCTCGTTCTCTCTCTCTCTCTCTCTCTCTCTCTCTCTCTATCCTATCTCTCTCTCTCTCTCTCTCTCTCTCTCTCTCTCTCTCTCTCTCTCTCTCTCTCTCTCTCTCTCTCTCTCTCTCTCTCTCTCTCTCTCTCTCTCTCTCTCTCTCTCTCTCTCTCTCTCTCTCTCTCTCTCTCAATTCAATTCAATTCAATTCAATTCAATTCAAGGGGCTTTATTGGCATGGGAAACATGTGTTAACATTGCCAAAGCAAGTGAGGTAGATATTATACAAAAGTGAAATAAACAATACAAATTAACAGTAAACATTACACATACAGAAGTTTCAAAACAATAAAGACATTACAAATGTTATATTATATATATACAGTGTTGTAACAATGTACAAATGGTTAAAGCACACAAGTTAAAATAAATAAGCATAAATATGGGTTGTATTTACAATGGTGTTTGTTCTTCACTGGTTGCCCTTTTCTTGTGGCAACAGGTCACAAATCTTGCTGCTGTGATGGCACACTGTGGAATTTCTCCCAGTAGATATGGGAGTTTATCAAAATTGGATTTGTTTTCAAATTCTTTGTGGATCTGTGTAATCTGAGGGAAATATGTCTCTCTAATATGGTCATACATTGGGCAGGAGGTTAGGAAGTGCAGCTCAGTTTCCACCTCATTTTGTGGGCAGTGTGCACATAGCCTGTCTTCTCTTGAGAGCCATGTCTGCCTACGGCGGCCTTTCTCAATAGCAAGGCTATGCTCACTGAGTCTGTACATAGTCAAAGCTTTCCTTAAGTTTGGGTCAGTCACAGTGGTCAGGTATTCTGCCACTGTGTACTCTCTGTTTAGGGCCAAATAGCATTCTAGTTTGCTCTGTTTTTTTGTTAATTCTTTCCAATGTGTCAAGTAATTATCTTTTTGTTTTCTCATGATTTGGTTGGGTCTAATTGTGCTGTTGTCCTGGGGCTCTGTGGGGTGTGTTTGTGTTTGTGAACAGAACCCTAGGACCAGCTTGCTTAGGGGACTCTTCTCCAGGTTCATCTCTCTGTAGGTGATGGCTTTGTTATGGAAGGTTTGGGAATCGCTTCCTTTTAGGTGGTTGTAGAATTTAACGGCACTTTTCTGGATTTTGATCATTAGTGGGTATCGGCCTAATTCTGCTCTGCATGCATTATTTGGTGTTCTACGTTGTACACGGAGGATATTTTTGCAGAATTCTGCATGCAGAGTCTCAATTTGGTGTTTGTCCCATTTTGTGAAATCTTGGTTGGTGAGCGGACCCCAGACCTCACAACCATAAAGGGCAATGGGCTCTATGACTGATTCAAGTATTTTTAGCCAGATCCTAATTGGTATGTTGAAATTTATGTTCCTTTTGATGGCATAGAAGGCCCTTCTTGCCTTGTCTCTCAGATCGTTCACAGCTTTGTGGAAGTTACCTGTGGTGCTGATGTTTAGGCCGAGGTATGTATAGTTTTTTGTGTGCTCTAGGGCAACGGTGTCTAGATGGAATTTGTGGTCCTGGTGACTGGACCTTTTTTGGAACACCATTATTTTGGTCTTACTGAGATTTACTGTCAGGGCCCAGGTCTGACAGAATCTGTGCAGAAGATCTAGGTGCTGCTGTAGGCCCTCCTTGGTTGGTGACAGAAGCACCAGATCATCAGCAAACAGTAGACATTTGACTTCGGATTCTAGTAGGGTGAGACCGGGTGCTGCAGACTGTTCTAGTGCCCGCGCCAATTCGTTGATATATATGTTGAAGAGGGTGGGGCTTAAGCTGCATCCCTGTCTCACCCCACGACCCTGTGTGAAGAAATGTGTGTGTTTTTTGCCAATTTTAACCGCACACTTGTTGTTTGTGTACATGGATTTTATAATGTCGTATGTTTTACCCCCAACACGACTTTCCATCAATTTGTATAGCAGACCCTCATGCCAAATTGAGTCGAAGGCTTTTTTGAAATCAACAAAGCATGAGAAGACTTTGCCTTTGTTTTGGTTTGTTTGGTTGTCAATTAGGGTGTGTAGGGTGAATACATGGTCTGTTGTACGGTAATTTGGTAAAAAGCCAATTTGACATTTGCTCAGTACATTGTTTTCATTGAGGAAATGTACGAGTCTGTTGTTAATGATAATGCAGAGGATTTTCCCAAGGTTACTGTTGACGCATATTCCACGGTAGTTATTGGGGTCAAATTTGTCTCCACTTTTGTGGATTGGGGTGATCACAGAGCTAAGGTTGGGGAAGATGCCAGAGCTAAGGACGATGTTAAAGAGTTTTAGTATAGCCAATTGGAATTTGTTGTCTGTATATTTGATCATTTCATTAAGGATACCATCAACACCACAGGCCTTTTTGGGTTGGAGGGTTTTTATTTTGTCCTGTAACTCATTCAAGGTAATTGGAGAATCCAGTGGGTTCTGGTAGTCTTTAATAGTTGATTCTAGGATTTGTATTTGATCATGTATATGTTTTTGCTCTTTATTCTTTGTTATAGAGCCAAAAAGATTGGAGAAGTGGTTTACCCATACATCTCCATTTTGGATAGATAATTCTTCGTGTTGTTGTTTGTTTAGTGTTTTCCAATTTTCCCAGAATTGGTTAGAGTCTATGGAGTCTTCAATTACATTGAGCTGATTTCTGACGTGCTGTTCCTTCTTTTTCCGTAGTGTATTTCTGTATTGTTTTAGTGATTCACCATAGTGAAGGCGTAGACTCAGGTTTTCCGGGTCTCTATGTTTTTGGTTGGACAGGTTTCTCAATTTATTTCTTAGATTTTTGCATTCTTTATCAAACCATTTGTCATTGTTGTTCATTTTCTTCGGTTTTCTATTTGAGATTTTTAGATTTGATAGGGAAGCTGAGAGGTCAAATATACTGTTAAGATTTTCTACTGCCAAGTTTACACCTTCACTATTGCAGTGGAACATTTTACCCAGGAAGTTGTCTAAAAGGGATTGAATTTGCTGTTGCCTAATTGTTTTTTGGTAGGTTTCCAAACTGCATTCCTTCCATCTATAGCATTTCTTAATGTTACTCAGTTCCTTTGGCTTTGATGCCTCATGATTGAGTATTGCTCTGTTCAAGTAGACTGTGATTTTGCTGTGGTCTGATAGGGGTGTCAGTGGGCTGACTGTGAACGCTCTGAGAGACTCTGGGTTGAGGTCAGTGATAAAGTAGTCTACAGTGCTACTGCCAAGAGATGAGCTATAGGTGAACCTACCATAGGAGTCCCCTCGAAGCCTACCATTGACTATGTACATACCCAGCTTGCGACAGAGCTGCAGGAGTTGTGACCCGTTTTTGTTGGTTATGTTGTCATAGTTGTGCCTAGGGGGGCATATGGGGGAGGGAATTCTGTCACCTGCAGGCAGGTGTTTGTCCCCCTGTGTGCTGAGGGTGTCAGGTTCTTGTCCAGTTCTGGCATTTAGGTCGCCACAGACTAATACATGTCCCTGGGCCTGGAAATGATTGATTTCCCCCTCCAGGATGGAGAAGCTGTCTTTATTAAAGTATGGGGATTCTAGTGGGGGGATATAGGTAGCACACAGGAGGACATTTTTCTCTGTTAAGATAATTTCCTTTTGAATTTCTAGCCAAATGTAAAATGTTCCTGTTTTGATTAATTTAATGGAGTGAGTTAGGTCTGCTCTATACCAAATTAGCATTCCCCCTGAGTCCCTTCCCTGTTCCACACCTGGTAGTTTGGTGGATGGGACTACCAGCTCTCTGTAACCTAGAGGGCAACCAGTGGGTCCGTCTCTGCTATACCATGTTTCTTGCAGGATGACAATGTCTGCATTACCGATTTCTTTGGTGAAGTCCGGGTTCCTGCTCTTTAGGCCAAAGGCAGATGACCTCAGGCCTTGGATATTCCAGGATGATATAGTGAAGGCTTTTTGTTCCATAAAGTGTCCAATGTTGTTGGCCGTGTGGTTTGGCCTCAGGCCAGTAAGTGTGAGCAGAGCCTGCTGAGCATCTGGTACATGCCGTTGGCTTGGGCGAGTGTAAGAGTGGGGGTTGGGCCTGTTTGCCCGCTCACTACCTGGGCGTATGTGTGACTTCCATGTTGATGCCCTCTTTGCGGGGGTGGGGTGCATGGGGTGGGCAGGAGTGGCATAGGTCTGATCTGAGGGGGCCTAAATGGGGTGTGGGCATGGTTGATGTGGGGGGGGTGTTGATTGGTTGGGGTGGGGGTGTGGATGTGTCTGGGGGTGCTGTGGTCTGGATGTAAGTCCTCTTGGCTTGGGTCCTCTATGTGTAGGTCCACGGGGGGATCCTGCAGGTCTTGGAGGGTGTCTCGCTGGTCTGGGTGGGGTGTCTATTGATCTGTGTCTCCTGTGTGAAGTGTTGGGGCTGCGTTTGAGAGCGATGTCCTTTAGAGTCCGGGCAAAGGTGGGCACTGCTGCCTTATAGAGGTGGACCTGGTCATAGAGGCTGTTCAAGTCCAGGGTGGAGTGGTGGGCCAGGAAAACATTTGGTTTTGAGGCACAGTCACGGGAAATGCTTGCGTTTACCCGCTGTATTGTAGCAGGGTGGAAGTCTTTTCGTGGTAGCAGGGTGGAGATAACCACTTGTGCATTGGGGAAAGTAGAAGAAGCTTTTTCAATCACTCCCTTCAGTGCTGTGGCCACCCTTTCCTGCTGTGCTCTCAGGTCGTTTGTGCCTGTGTGTATTATTATGTGGCTAGGTGAGCCTAGTTTGTCCTCAGACAGAAGGTCTAGGGCGCACTGGGTGTTTGGACACCAGAGTTTAGACACACTGTGTTTGGGAAAAAGTTTTTTTTCTTCTATATATTTCCCATTTGAGTCCATAAGGAGAACAATCTGTGTCTTGTGTTTGTTCTCAGTGGGTGTGGGGGGGTTGTCAGGAGGGCTATCAGGGTGGCTGACAGGGGGGGTGCTCAGGGGGGGTGAGAGCTGCTGGGCTTGGGGTTTTTCTTTTGTCTGTTCTGCTGTGATGTTGACTCTATGGTCAGGGTCTGGTGTGGACTGTTCTGCTGTGGTGTCGAGACTTTTGTCCGGTGCTGAGGTGGGCTGTTCTGCTGGCGTCTCTGTGGGGATGGCCACCTCCCTAGTGGGTTGTTCTCTGTCACATGCCATCCCCCTCAACCTCTCCTCCAGCAGTCTGATCCTCTCCTCCATCCCCCTCTCCCTCTCCTCCAGCAGTCTGATACTCTCCTCTAGTGCTTTGTTCTGCTCCTGCTTCTGCTCTTTCTCCTGTTGAAGTTGTCTCACCACTGTCCAGAGTGCAGATATGTCTCTCTCCACCTCCAGCTCTCCTGGTCTGGTTAAGGGGTTGTTGTGCTGGACTGTTGTCTGGGTCTGTGCTGACTGGAGTGTAATCACCTGCTGTTCCAGCTCCACCTGCCTTACCTCCAGCTGGGTGAATTTATCCTTCATTTCAATGAGGGAGAAGTGCTCTGTACTGGGAGGTTGACTGTCTGCTGAGGGTTGCTCGTCTGTGGGGTTATATGATGAAGAGGTCTGGTCTGACCCGCTTGGGGTGGGGGTATCTTTATCAAGGGAGAGCTTCTCCTGCTGGGCTAATTCTTTGATTAGGTGAAAGTCCAGCTGAAACTGTTTGGGGTTGCCCTGTACCAATACTGTTCCAGACTTATATAGATTTATGTTAGCTGACTCAGAGTCCTCGTTGTCAAGTATCCTGAGTTTCCACCCCTCGTTAACCCCCCCTCTCTTAACAGAGGGGTAGTGTGCTAATATAGCACTGTGCCATGCCAGGGGATGGTTTGTGTGGAAGATAAGGTTGCTGATGTTCCCATTTTTGTAATAGTCAGCAAAAAGTGTCTCTTGATTTTCCATAAGGAGCTTCATTTTGTGCTCTTTTCTTGCCTTATCATTCTTTACACTCACAGGGTACTGTATTTTAATTACCTCTGAACAGCAGGAGGGAGCTTCTAAGGCCTCTCCATTTGGTTGGGGTAGACTATTCGACTCTCCTGCCATTGTTGGGCTAATGGTCTTTGACACCTCTCACTTGACACGTCAGTGCTAGTTGAAGCTGTATCAAGACAGTTACAGTTCTCTCTCTCTCTCTCTCTCTCTCTCTCTCTCTCTCTCTCTCTCTCTCTCTCTCTCTCTCTCTCTACCCTCTCTCTCTCTCTCTCGTTCTCTCTCTCTCTCTCTCTCTCTCTACCCTATCTCTCTCTCTCTCTCTCTACCCTATCTCTCTCTCTCTCTCTCTCGTTCTCTCTCTCTCTCTCTCTCGTTCTCTCTCTCTCTCTCTCTCTCTCTCTCTCTCTCTCTACCCTATCTCTCTCTACCCTATCTCTCTCTCTCTCTCTCTCTCTCTCTCTCTCTCTCTCTCTCTCTCTCTCTCTCTCTCTCTCTCTCTCTCTCTCTCTCTCTCTCTCTCTCTCTCACACACACACACCATTGCTTGGTTTTCTGTTTTATTTCCTCCTCTCGTTGAAGGCTTGAAAGTGATTACTGATGCGGTCCACTATATTAGCATAAGACCAAAAATAGTGAGGGAAGATTATCATATCAGAGAGAAGCTTGTTTGTTTATACTATTTATTTGGATATTTTATTCACCGCAGCCCATCTCGTGAGGATGTGTTCGCTTGGAGAAGGAAGAAAATGCAAGTTTGAGAGACAGGACAAGACTCTCTCTCTCGCTCTCTCTCCCTCTCTCTCCCGCCGTCTCTGTCTCCCTCTCTCAGTTTTCCCTCTCTGCCTCATTCAGACACGCACACAGCCAGAAAACATGAGCTTTGAGTAACTATTTAAGTAACTATTTACAATATAAACACATACATTCACAGACCAACACACACTATCTACTTTACTGTCAGAATGGTCTGATAGATGACTGATGCCTTCACATGTAGTTTACAGTCAAGTCTGCATTTCTCGCAGAAATCAACAAGGTAGAAATAAAAACACTACAAATGGAGGACATAGAAGGCAAGTGGGTATGTGAGGGTGTATATGTGGGGGGGGGGGGGGGGGGGGGGGGTGCAAGGTGTATATGTGGGTGGAGTGAGGTTGTGTTAGAAGATGGAGTGCCCGTGTGTTTGTGTGATTGGAAAAGTGTGATTAATTAAGTGAGTGAACAAGGAAAATGGTTGCAAATCCCTGAGCCCATGTGTGTCTGCCAGCAGGAGTTGTAACAGAGCGAGAGGGTCTTCACTTTTGAGCAGATATGGGATATACATTTTAAAATGAATTACAAATAAAGTACATTCCAAAATTATTCAGACCCCTTAACTTTTTCCACATTTTGTTACGTTACAGTCTTAATCTAAAATTGATTAAAAAAAAAAAATCTCATCAATCTACACACAATACCCCATAATGACAAAGCAAAAACAGGTTATTAGATTGTTTTGCAAATGTACATTAGTATTCAGACCCTTTACTCAGTACTTTGTTGAAGCACATTTGGCAGTGATTACAGCCTTGAGTATTCTTGGGTATGTCGCTACAAGCTTGGCACATTTGTATTTGTGGAGTTTCTCTCATTATTTGCAGATCCTCTCAAGCTCTGTCAGGTTGGATGGGGAGAGTCGCTGCACGGCTATTTTCAGGTCTCTCCAGAGATGTTCGATTGGGTTCAAGTTCGGGCTCTGGCTAGGCCACTCAAAGACATTCAGAGATTTGTCCTGAAGCCACTCCTGCGTTGCATTGGCTGTGTGCTTAGGATTGTTGTCCTGTTAGAAGGTGAACCTTCGCCCCAGTCTGAGGTCCTGAGTGCTCTGGAGCAGGTTTTCATCAAGGATCTCTCTGTACTTTGTTCTGCTCATCTTTCCCTCGATCCTGACTAGTCTCCCAGTCCCAGCCGCTGAAAAACATCCTCACAGCATGATGCTGCCATCACCATGCTTCACCGTAGGGATGGTGCCTTGTTTCATCCAGACGTGACACTTGCCATTCAGGCCAAAGAGTTTAATCTTGGTTTCATCAGAACAGAGAATGCCAAGAGTGTGCAATGCTGTCATCAAGGCAAAGGGTGGCTATTTGAAGAATATATTTTGATTTGTTTAACACTTTGATGGTTACTACATGATTCCATATGTGTTATTTCATAGTTTTGATGTCTTCACTATTATTCTACACTGTAGAAAATAGTAAAAATAAAGAAAAACCTTTGAATGAGCAGGTGTTCTAAAGACCTGCACTGTATGTTTAATACATTTGTCACGTTAGCTGGGTGGGCATTCTATGTTTTTTGTTTCTATGTTGGGTTTGTTGTTTGGCCTAATATGGTTCTCAATCAGAGGCAGGTGTTTGTCATTGTCTCTGATTGGGAACCATATTAAGGTAGCCTGTTTTCACTGTTTGTTTGTGGGTGATTGTTCCTGTTCCAGTGTACCAGTGTTTAGTGTTCACGTTACGGGACTGTATCGTCTTCGTTCCTTTTTGTCGGTTTGTTGTTTTGTTCGGTGTTTAAGTATTTCCCATTAAATATGGATTATATTCACGCTGCATCTTGGTCCTCCTCTCTTTCACCCGAAGACAGTCGTTACAACATTTGCAAACATTTCTAAAAACCTTTTCTAAAAACCTATACACGTGGGTATAACCAATGAGGAGATGGCACGTGGGTACCCGTTTCTATAAACCAATGAGGAAATGGGAGAGGCAGGACTTGCAGCGCGATCTTCGTCACAAATAGAACTGACTTCTATTTTAGCCCTTGGCCACGCAGACGCTCGTTGGCGCGCGTGAGCAGTGTGGGTGCAATAATTGAATAATATAGATTTCTAAATTGATTTTGCAATGCTCGCGCACACGACGCGAGTGGTGTAGTCAGCATGTAAGTATATGTATACTTCGGACTTCAACTGTATTATGGTAAATAGAATTGAAACTTATGGTAAGTGTTGAAATAAGTATAGCTAGTTATAATTGTAATGGCTTAGCAGATAATAAGAAAAGACGATCAGTATTTACCTGGCTAAAAGAAGAAATATAATATTTATTGTTTACAGAAAACTCATTCAACAATTTTAGATTAAGAAATATATTTCTCCCATGGGCAAAGTAACTCAAAAAGGGTGATGATATTAATTAACCTTTTTGGGATAGGGGGTGCTGTTGTCACTTTTTCTGGAAATCGTGTAATTTTTAAACGGCTTCCTACTCAATTCTTGCTCGTACAATATGCATATTATTATTATTATTGGATAGAAAACAGTCTCTAGTTTCTATAGGCGTTGAAATTTTGTCTCTGAGTGGAACAGAACTCATTCTACAGCAATTTCCCTGACATGGAGTCAGATTTCACACATCTTGGCCCCTGATCTGGAGTCAGTTTAAAGGTCCCCGTAAATGCTATGAGGATACAGACACTGCTTACGTCTTCCCCTGGATGTCTTTACGTGATGACGCTTTGAATGGTGTCGATTGCGCAATCACAGCCTCTATAAAACAGATCAACGTGTAGGAAGTAACTCTTTTCCAGCTGCGTCGGACGCGCGGTGGACACCGACCTACTATTTTTCCAAGCATTAGTGTAGCCAGTAATATTTATCCGGTCATGTTTTTACTTGTAATAGGTGTTAAAAACATCATAAGGTAGTTAATTTAAACCGTTTTATAGCAATTTATATCCGTTTAGTGCGATTTTGGGACATTTATTTCTGAGACAATTTCAAGCTCTGGGCACGTTTTCAGTTCATGCCGAACGCAGTGGGCATTTCGACATGGCAAGAGGACAGCTTTCGACCAAAAGACGATTAGACCCAAGAAAGGATTCTTTGCCCAAGATTCTGATGGAAGAACGGCTCAAAGTAAGATCAATTTATTATGATAAATCGTGTTTCTGTCGAAAAATGTTAATCGCTAATACCGCCATTTTGTTTCGTGTAGCTTCGTTTGGCGCAAACTGTATTGAAAAGTAAGGATAATTTAAAAAATGTAAATCAGCGATTGTATTAAGAATTAAATTGTCTATCAATCGCTGTCCACCCTATATTTTTTAGTCACGTTTATGAGTATTTATGTATACGACTAGATCACTGTCTAATATTGCGTCCGACATTTTCTGACCAGCTCGGCTACTTTTCTCATTGTATAACCACGATTTTGGTGGCTAAATATCCACATTTTCGAACAAACTGTATATGTATGTTGTAATATGATGTTACAGGAGTGTCATCTGAAGAATTCTGAGAAGGTTAGTGAAAAAATTAATATCTTTTGGCGATGTTGACGTTATCGCTCTCTTTGGCTAGAATCAATGCTGGGGTAATGTTTGCACATGTGGTATGCTAATATAACGATTTATTGTGTTTTCGCTGTAAGACACTTAGAAAATCTGAAATATTGTCTGTATTCACAGGATCTGTGTCTTTCGATTAGTGTATGCTGTGTATTTTTACGAAATGTTTTATGATTAGTAATTAGGTAAGACACGTTGCTCTATCTATTTATTCTAGTCGATTTGTGACGGTGGGTGCAATTGTAAACTAATTGTAAACTACCTGAAATATTCACATTTTTCTAACAAAACCTATCCTATACCATAAATATGTTATCAGACTGTCATCTGAGGAGGTTTTTTCTTGGTTAGTGGCTATCAATATCTTAGTTTAGCCGAATTGGTGATAGCTAGTGGTGTTGGTGGACAAAGAAAAAATGGTCTCTTTTGCTAAGGTGTTTACCTAATAGATTTACATATTGTGTCTTCCCTGTAAAACATTTTAAAAATCGGACATGTTGGCTGGATTCACACGATCTGTATCTTTCATTAGCTGTATTGGACTTGTTAATGTGTGAAAGTTAAATATTTTAAAAAAATATTTTTTTTGAATTTCGCGCCCTGGCTTTTCAGTGGAATGTGGGAGGAGTGCCGCTAGCGGCACCCCAGTCCTAGACAGGTTAACAAGAATTTTGATCTGAATGTGCAGACCGCCCAAATAGGTCTGGAAGGTGGATCCTTTTAAATATTGACGAGGCCGGTGTGCTCGGTGCCAGCGTCCCGCATTTGCCGGGTGGAAGCTGGTATCCAGCCAGAACGGTTGGGGCCAGCTCTGCGCTCGAGACCGCCAGTGCGCCTCCAATAACAGCACCCACCCATAGCACGCGCTCCAGCAGGTATATTTCACTGGTCACCCCCAAAGCCAATTCCTCCTTTGCCCGCCTTTCCTTCCAGTTCTCTGCTGCCAATGACTGAAACGAACTGCAAAAATCCCTGAAGCTGGAGACTCATATCTCCCTCACTAACTTTAAGCAGCAGCTGTCAGAGCAGCTCACAGATCACTGCACCTGTACATAGCCCATCTGTAAATAGCCCATCCAACTACCTCATCCCCATACTGTTATTTATATTTGCTCCTTTGCACCCCAGTATCTCTACTTGCACATTCATCTTCTGGACATCTATCCTTCCAGTGTTTAATTGCTAAATTGTAATTATTTTGCCACTATGGCCTATTTATTGCCTACCTCCCTTATCTTACCTCATTTGCACACACTGTATAAATACTTTTTTCTATTGTGTTATTGACTGTATGTTTGTTTATTCCATGTGTAACTCTGTGTTGTTGTTTGTGTCCCACTGCTTTGCTTTATCTTGGCCAGGTCACAGTTGTAAATGAGAACTTGTTCTCAACTAGCCTACCTAGTTAAATAAAGGTGGAATAAAAATTAAAAATAAAACACTGAGGCTGTACCCAACATGACCACTGTTTTAACACTGGTCATGTTGGCTACTGTGGCTATGCAATCACAATGTAGACCTACCACAGAAAAAAAATTGAGAAAATGCATCCCATAACATTTTAACATGGAAATAGCTGTTCTACCATTCAGCCTATAGTAGCAGCAATGTGTGCTGTTCAATGTAGGCCTACATTCCATGAGACTTCAGAAAAAAAGATGCAGGGCGAGACATTAACCTGTTTATCCACTTGTCCTTCAGACAAGGTGAGGTGACTGAAATAAAATGCATCAATATTCCCATACCGTTATTACAGAGAATCACACAAATTATGCTATCCTCAGCCTATTGGCTACTTAGCATATTCAAGCCTGTCTCAAAATACACCACTGCCCCTTTAAGACAAAAAAAGCTTGTTACCTGACTCATTTTTCAAAGAAATGTGTTTTATGCTCTTGTAGGAAGAAATCACTCCCCCATTGCTGACTACAAATTATCTATAACTGGGCTAATAACTCACTAAATAGCAAAAGATATGAACACAAGTACAAATGTGCACACATTGCTACATGTAGCTCTCGCTTTGATCTCAAAACAAGAGCATCTACTCATGACCGCTCATGCTGTAAAAACAGTCCAGTTCAAAGTGAACGGCACAGATCCATATATGGCAATGGTCTATTTGCATACAGGCCTACTGCAGCTCTGATTGGTTATGGTGCACTGGTCTGTGTAGAGTACATGCCTGAGTCGTGCCTGTCAATGCAATTGAATTCTCCTCCGATGCATTCTGCCTACAACAAATCTCTTGTATAGTTAGGTTTGCATTCTAAGTCTTGCATAGTTTGCTTTGTTTCGGTATGTTGCATTGAAAGTGGCAAATATTGAGTCGATTCGATCACAATTCCCACAGTAAAGGGAAACATTGATATTGTTAACTAACTCTAGAAAGTTGAGTGAAGTTCAATCTCGTGCTTCTCTGTGTGCACTGATATTTCTTCTGCGTGGCGCACCCGCACACAGCTTAGAGGGAACATTGAATACAACCATCCCAGCTCTGCAAATTTTAGTGTAGCTATTGTTTTTGGTCGCAGGTTCAGAAATGGAGGAAGAATTACAACATTTTGTCACGAATCCCGTTTCCTGAGTCTGGTTGTTGCCTGTGTTCTGTTCTGGAGTGTTTTTCCGGTGTCCTGGAACGCACCCTGTCTGGTTGCCGGGCGTTTTAGCTAGTTGGGAGATCTCAGATTACCCGCACCTGTATCCCATCAGCTATCTGTGCACCTGGTCCTGATCATCATCTCTCCTCTTCATAAGCCCGGACCTGACATCCATTCCCTGCCGGATCGTTAGCCATAAACAGTATGTTGTGCCAGCGTATCAGCCTCCAGCTTGATAGAATTTGTTTTGTTGTTTTGTACGTCTTGCTTGCCTTAAACTTACCCCCGTTTGTTCTGTCTTCAGTTATTCACCCGGATCACTTACCCCACTCCTGCCTGGTCGTCGGAGGCTTCCGCTACTCCCTTGGACCCACCTATTCACTCCCATCAACTCACCACCGCTGCCCGTTACGCTACCTGGATATTTCTACTCCTTCATATTCACTTGTAAATAAATACTCACCTTCTTCCTACTCTCCTTGTCCTGGTCTGCTTCTGGGTTCGATTTTGAAAGAACGTGACACATTTACCTGGAGCTAACTCTGCAAATAGCACTGCTGGGTGACTTTAAAAGCCATGGTCAATCGATAAATAATATAATAATACTTTTAGTAAAATTATTCATCTTTAATTTACATTCTGTACAAACTATGAGAATAGAAAGGTTCCAATCTTTTGTGAAATATTACAGCACAGTTAGAAATCAAAACTAAATGGTTTTCAGTGATAGATGGGAGGGGTTGAGGGTAGCTGAAGGGTGGGACTAAAAACAAATAAAAAAATGTAGCTCATATTAAATATACTGTGTCCGTAAAATGTATATAGTACTGTATGTATAAGTTGCAAGTAGAAGCCTAAGTACTGTTGTCCATTATTTTACTCCAATTAGGGGAGGGGTGGTAGGATTAAGGTAAAATAATAAAGACGGAAAACATATTTACACATATAGAGTACTCTCCTCCTCTCTCCTCCTCCCTCCCTCTCATATTCCACTGTCGGTCCACAGGCCAGTCATGTCTGATGTGAAAGGATGAGGTGAGAGTAGAAGAGAGAAAAAGTTATTTGGAGCTTGTTGACCCCCAGAGTTGACCCCCCTAGTCTCTGGTAGAAGGGTTAAGGGCAAGGGGAATGAGGGGCGCAGGACGAAAAAGAAAAATAAGAAGGGGAAAAAAATCAATGAGGCCTCAAATGTCAGGCAGGGATGACCTTTACACACAGTCTCGAGGGCAGGAGAGAGGGAGAAGAGAGAGAAGAGGGGAGAGAAGAGCAGGAGAGAGCGCTAAAGGGAAGAGAGAGGGAGAGATAGGGACAGTCATGGAATGAGAGGAAGGGAAAAGGAGAGATATGGAAAGGGAAAAGGCATGGAGGGAAAATGTGAGTGAGATATATGGAAAGAAAAGATGGAGAGAGCAGGGCTCCTTGATGAGATGGAGAGAGCAGGGCTCCTTGAGGAGATGGAGAGAGCAGGGCTCCTTGAGGAGATGGGAGAGCAATAGAGAAGGCTTAGAGGGGAAAAGAAAAAGGACCAAGAGAGAGGTAAAGAGAGGAAAAGAGAGACAGGGGAGGAGGTAAAGAGAGAAAGAGAGGGACAGGGGAGGAGGTAAAGAGAGGAAGAGAGAGACAGGGGAGGAGGTAAAGAGAGGAAGAGAGAGACAGGGGAGGAGGTAAAGAGAGGAAGAGAGAGACAGGGGAGGAGGTAAAGAGAGGAAGAGAGAGACAGGGGAGGAGGTAAAGAGAGGAAAAGAGAAACAGGGGAGGAGGTAAAGAGAGAAAGAGAGAGACAGGGGAGGAGGTAAAGAGAGGAAGAGAGAGACAGGGAAGGAGGTAAAGAGAGAAAGAGAGAGACAGGGGAGGAGGTAAAGAGGAAAAGAGAGACATGGGAGGAGGTAAAGAGAGGAAGAGAGATACAGGGGAGGAGGTAAAGAGAGGAAGAGAGAGACAGGGGAGGAGGTAAAGAGATAAAGAGGGACAGGGGAGAGGTAAAGACAGAAAGAGAGGGACAGGGGAGGAGGTAAAGAGAGAAAGAGAGGGACAGGGGAGGAGGTAAAGAGAGAAAGAGAGAGACAGGGGAGAGGTAACGAGGAAGAGAGGGACAGGGGAGGAGGTAAGAGAGAAAGAGAGACAGAGGAGGGTAAAGAGGAAAAGAGAGACATGGGAGGAGGTAAAGAGGAAAAGAGAGACAGGGGAGGAGTCAAGAGGAAAAGAGAGACAGGGGAGGAGGTAACAAGGAGAGAGAGACAGAGGAGGAGGTAAAGAGAGGAGAGAGAGACAGGGGAGGAGTAAAGAGAAAAGAGAGACATGGGAGAGGTAAGAGAGGAAGAGAGAGACAGAGGAGGAGGTAAAGAGAGGAAGAGAGAGACAGAGGAGGAGGTAAAGAGAAAAGAAGACAGGGGAGGAGGTAAAGAGAGGAGAGAGAGACAGAGAGGAGGTAAAGAGAGGAAGAGAGAGACAGGGGAGGAGGTAAAGATAGGAAGAGAGAGACAGGGGAGAGGTAAGAGAGGAAGGATAGACAGGGAGGAGGTAAAGATAGAAAGAGAGGGACAGGGAGGGAGGTAAAGAGAGGAAAAGAGACAGGGGAGGAGGTAAAGAGAGGAAGAGAGAAACAGGGGAGGAGGTAAAGAGAGAAAGAGAGAGACAGGGGAGGAGGTAAAGAGAGGAAGAGAGAGGCAGGGGAGGAGGTAAAGAGAGGAAGAGAGAGACAGGGGAGGAGGTGAAGAGCGGAAGAGAGAGACAGGGGAGGAGGTAAAGAGAGGAAGAGAGAGACAGGGGAGGAGGTAAAGAGAGAAAGAGAGAGACAGGGGAGGAGGTAAAGAGGGAAGAGAGAGGCAGGGGAGGAGGTAAAGAAGGAAGAGAGATACAGGGGAGGAGTAAAGAGAGGAAGAGAGAGACAGGGGAGGAGGTAAGAGATAAGAGAGGGACAGGGGAGGAGGTAAAGAGAGAAAGAGAGGGACAGGGAGGAGGTAAAGAGAGAAAGAGAGGGACAGGGGAGGAGTAAAAGAGAAAGAGAGACAGGGGAGGAGGTAACGAGGAAGAGAGGGACAGGGAGGAGGTAAGAGAGAAAGAGAGACAGAGGAGGAGGTAAAGAGGAAAGAGAGACATGGGGAGGTAAAGAGGAAAAGAGAGACAGGGGAGGAGGTAACGCGGAAGAGAGAGACAGAGGAGGAGGTAAAGAGGAAAAGACAGACATGGGAGGAGGTAAAGAGAGGAAGAGAGAGACAGGGGAGGAGGTAAAGAGGAAAAGAGAGACATGGGAGGAGGTAAAGAGAGGAAGAGAGAGACAGAGGAGGAGGTAAAGAGGAAAAGAGAGACAGGGAGGAGGTAAAGAGAAGAGAGACAGGGGAGGAGGTAACGAGGAAGAGAAGACAGAGGAGAGGTAAAGAGAGGAGAGAGAGACAGGGGAGGAGGAAAGAGGAAAAGAGAGACATGGGAGGAGGTAATAGAGGAAGAGAGAGACAGAGGAGGAGATAAAGAGAGAAGAGAGAGACAGAGGAGGAGGTAAAGAGGAAAAGAGAGACGGGAGGAGGTAAAGAGAGGAAGAGAGAGACAGAGGAGGAGGTAAAGGGAGGAAGAGAGAGACAGGGAGGAGGTAAAGAGAGGAAGAGAGAGCAGGGGGGAGGTAAAGAGAGGAGAGAGAGGCAGGGGAGGAGGTAAAGAGAGGAAGAGAGAGACAGGGGAGGAGGTAAAGAGAGAAAGAGAGGCACAGGGGAGGAGGTAAAGAGAGAAAGAGAGAGACAGGGGAGGAGGTAACGAGGAAGAGAGGGACAGGGGAGGAGGTAAAGAGAGAAAGAGAGAGACAGAGGAGGAGGTAAAGAGGAAAAGAGAGACAGGGGAGGAGGTAACGAGGAAGAGAGAGACAGAGGAGGAGGTAAAGAGAGGAAGAGAGAGACAGAGGAGGAGGTAAAGAGAGGAAGAGAAGACAGGGGAGGAGGTAAAGAGAGGAAGAGAGAGACAGGGAGGAGGTAAAGAGAGGAGAGAGAGACAGGGGAGGAGGTAAAGAGAGAAAGAGAGGGACAGGGGAGGAGGTAAGAGAGAAAGAGAGAGACAGGGGAGGAGGTAACGAGGAAGAGAGGGACAGGGGAGAGGTAAGAGAGAGAAGAGAGAGACAGAGGAGGAGGTAAGAGGAAAAGAGAGACGAGAGGTAAGAGGAAAAGAGGACGGGGGGAGTAACGAGGAAGAGAGAGACAGAGGGAGGTAAAGAGAGGAGAGAGAGACAGGGAGGAGGTAAAGAGGAAGAGAAGACATGGGAGGAGGTAAAGAGAGGAAGAGAGAGACAGAGGAGGAGGTAAAGAGGAAAGAGAGGACAGGGGAGGAGGTAAAGAGGAAAAGAGAGACATGGGAGGAGGTAAAGAGGAAAAGAGAGACAGGGGAGGAGGTAACGAGGAAGAGAGAGACAGAGGAGGAGGTAAAGAGAGGAAGAGAGAGACAGGGGAGGAGTAAGAGGAAAAGAGAGACATGGGAGGAGGTAAAGAGAGGAAGAGAGAGACAGAGGAGGAGGTAAAGAGGAAAAGAAGACATGGAGGAGGTAAGAGAGGAAGAGAGAGACAGAGGAGGAGGTAAAGAGGAAAAGAGAGACAGGGGAGGAGGTAAAGAGGAAAAGAAGACAGGGGAGGAGGTAAAGAGAGGAAGGAGGACAGGGGAGAAGAAGAGAGAAGGAAGAGACAGGGGGAGAGTAAAGAGAGAAAGAGAGAGACATGGGAGGAGGTAAAGAGAGAAAGAGAGACAGGGGAGGAGATAACGAGGAAGAGAGGGACAGGGGAGGAGGTAAAGAGAGGAAGAGAGAGACAGGGGAGGAGGTAAAGAGGAAAAGAGAGACATGGGAGGAGGTAAAGAGAGGAAGAGAGAGACAGAGGAGGAGGTAAGAGGAAAGAGGACAGGGAGGAGGTAAAGAGGAAAAGAGAGACAGAGGAGAGGTAAAGAGGAAAAGAGAGACATGGGAGAAGTAAAGAGGAAAGAGAGAAACGGAGGAGTAACGAGGAGAGAGAGAGACAGAGGAGGGTAAGAGAGGAAGAGAGAGACAGGGAAGGAGGTAAAGAGAGGAAGAGAGAGACAGGGAGGAGGTAAAGAGGAAAAGAGAGACATGGGAGGAGGTAAAGAGAGGAAGAGAGAGACAGAGGAGGAGATAAAGAGAGGAAGAGAGAGACAGAGGAGGAGGTAAAGAGAGGAAGAGAGAGACAGGGGAGGAGGTAAAGAGATAAAGAGAGGGACAGGGGAGGAGGTAAAGACAGAAAGAGAGGGACAGGGGAGGAGGTAAAGAGAGAAAGAGGAGGCAGGGGAGGAGGTAAAGAGAGAAAGAGAGAGACAGGGGAGGAGGTAACGAGGAAGAGAGGGACAGGGGAGGAGGTAAAGAGAGAAAGAGAGACAGAGGAGGAGGTAAAGAGGAAAAGAGAGACATGGGAGGAGGTAAAGAGGAAAAGAGAGACAGGGGAGGAGGTCAAGAGGAAAAGAGAGACAGGGGAGGAGGTAACAAGGAAGAGAGAGACAGAGGAGGAGGTAAAGAGAGGAAGAGAGAGACAGGGAGGAGGTAAAGAGGAAAAGAGAGACATGGGAGGAGGTAAAGAGGAAAGAGAGACAGAGAGGAGGTAAAAGAGAGAGAGAACAGAGGAGAGAAAGAGGAAAAAGAGACAGGGGAGGAGGTAAAGAGAGGAAGAGAGAGACAGAGGAGGAGGTAAAGAGAGGAAGAGAGAGACAGGGGAGGAGGTAAAGATAGGAAGAGAGAGACAGGGGAGGAGGTAAAGAAGGGAGTAGACAGAGGAGGAGGTAAAGAGAGAAAGAGAGGGACAGGGAGAGGGTAAAGAGAGAAAGAGAGAGACAGGAGGAGGTAACGAGGAAGAGAGACAGGGGAGGAGGTAAAGAGAGAAAGAGAGAGACAGAGGAGAGGTAAAGAGAAAAAGAGAGACATGGGAGGAGGTAAAGAGGAAAGAGAGAACAGGGGAGGAGGTAACGGGAAGAGAGAACAGAGGAGGAGTAAAGAGAGGAAGAGAGGAGACAGGGGAGGAGGTAAAGAGGAAAAGAGAACTGGAGGAGGTAAAGAGAGGAAGAGAGAGACAGAGGAGGATAAAAGAGGAAAGAGAGACAGGGAGGATAAAGAGGAAAAGGACATGGGAGGAGGTAAAGAGGAAAAGAGAGACAGGGGAGGAGTAACGAGGAGAGAGAGACGAGGAGGAGGTAAGAGGGAAGAGAGAGACAGGGGAGGAGTAAAGAGGAAAAGAGAGACATGGGAGAGGTAAGAGAGGAAGAGAGAGACAGAGGAGAGGTAAAGAGGAAAAGAGAGACATGGGAGAGGTAAAGAGAGGAAGAGAGAGACAGAGGAGGAGGTAAGAGGAAAAGAGAGACAGGGGAGGAGGTAAAGAGGAAAGAGAGAGGGGAGGAGGTAAAGGAGAGAAGAGAGAGACAGGGGAGGAGGTAAAGAGAGGAAGAGAGAGACAGGGGAGGAGGTAAAGAGAGAAAGAGAGAGACATGGGAGGAGGTAAAGAGAGAAAGAGAGACAGGGGAGGAGATAACGAGGAAGAGAGGGACAGGGGAGGAGGTAAAGAGAGGAAGAGAGAGACAGGGAGGAGTAAAGAGAAAAGAGAGACATGGGAGGAGGTAAAGAGAGGAAGAGAGAGACAGAGGAGAGGTAAAGAGAAAAGAGAGACAGGGGGAGGAGTAAAAGAGAAAAGAGGACAGAGGAGAGTTAAAAGGAAAAGAGAGACATGGGAGGAAGTAAAGAGGAAAGAAGAAAACGGAGGAGGTAACGAGGAAGAAGAGACAGAGGAGGAGGTAAAGAGAGGAAGAGAGAGACAGGGAAGGAGGTAAGAGAGAAGAGAGAGAACAGGGAGGAGGTAAAAAGGAAAAGAGAGACATGGGAGGAGGTAAAGAGAGGAAGAGAGAGACAGAGGAGGAGATAAAGAGAGGAAGAGAGAGACAGAGGAGGAGGTAAAGAGAGGAAGAGAGAGACAGGGGAGGAGGTAGAGAGAGAGAGAGATGGACAGGGAGGAGGTAGAGAGAGAGAGAGATGGACAGGGAGGAGGTAGAGAGAGAGAGATGGACAGGGAGGAGGTAGAGAGAGAGAGAGAGAGACAGGGGAGGAGGTAACGAGGAAGAGAGGGACAGGGGAGGAGGTAAAGAGAGAAAGAGAGACAGAGGAGGAGGTAAAGAGGAAAAGAGAGACATGGAGGAGGTAAAGAGGAAAAGAGAACAGGGAGAGGTCAAGAGGAAAGAGAGACAGGGGAGGAGGTAACAAGGAAGAGAGAGACAGAGGAGGAGGTAAAGAGAGGAAGAGAGAGACAGGGGAGGAGGTAAAGAGGAAAAGAGAGACATGGGAGGGTAAAGAGAGAAGAGAGAGACAGAGGAGGAGGTAAAGAGAGGAAAGAGAGAGACAGAGGAAGTAAGGAAAAGAGAGACAGGGGGGGAGTAAAGAGAGGAAGAGAGAGACAGAGGAGAGGTAAAGAGAGGAAGAGAGAGACAGGGGAGGAGGTAAAGATAGGAAGAGAGAGACAGGGAGGAGGTAAAGAGAGGAAGAGATAGACAAGAGGAGGAGGTAAAGATAGAAAGAGAGGACAGGGGAGGAGGTAAAGAGGAAAAGAGGAACAGGGAGGAGGTAAAGAGAGGAAGAGAGAGACGGGAGGAGGTAAAGAGAGGAAGAAGAGACAGGGGAGGAGGTAAAGAGAGAAAGAGAGGGACAGGGGAGGAGGTAAAAGAGAGAAGAGAGAGACAGGGGAGGAGTAACGAGGAAGAAGGGACAGGGGAGGAGGTAAAGAGAGAAAGAGAGAGACAGAGGAGGTAAGAGGAAAAGAGAAACATGGGAGGAGGTAAAGAGGAAAAGAGAGACAGAGGAGGAGTAAAGAGAGGAAGAGAGAGACAGAGGAGGAGGTAAAGATAGAAAGAGAGGGACAGGGGAGGAGGTAAAGAGAGGAAAAGAGAGACAGGGGAGATATAAAGAGAGGAAGAGAGAGACAGGGGAGGAGGTAAAGAGAGGAGAGAGAGACAGGGGAGGAGGTAAAGAGAGAAAGAGAGGGACAGGGGAGGAGGTAAAAGAGAAAGAGAGAGACAGGGGAGGAGGTAACGAGGAAGAGAGGACAGGGGAGGAGGTAAAGAGGAAAGAGGAGACGAGGAGGTAAAGAGGAAAAGAGAGACATGGGAGGAGGTAAAGAGGAAAAGAGAGACAGGGAGGAGGTCAGAGGAAAAGAGAGACAGGGGAGGAGGTAAAAGAAGAGAGAGACAGAGGAGGAGGTAAAGAGAGGAAGAGAGAGACAGGGGAGAGGTAAAGAGGAAAAGAGAGACATGGGAGGAGGTAAAAGAGGAAGAGAGAGACAGAGGAGGAGGTAAAGAGAGGAAGAGAGAGACAGAGGAGGAGGTAAAGAGGAAAAGAGAGACAGGGGAGGAGGAAAGAGAGGAAGAGAGAGACAGAGGAGGAGGTAAAGAGAGGAAGAGAGAGACAGGGGAGAGGTAAAGATAGGAAAGAGAGGACAGGGGAGGAGGTAAAGAGAGGAAGAGATAGACAGAGGAGGAGGTAAAGATAGAAAGAGAGGGACAGGGGAGGAGGTAAAGAGAGGAAAAGAGAGACAGGGAGGATATAAAGAGAGGAAGAGAGCAGGGGAGGAGGTAAAGAGAGAAGAAGAGAACAGGGGAGAGGTAAAGAGAGAAAGAGGGACAGGAGGAGGTAAAGAGATAAGAGAGAGACAGGGGAGGAGGTAACGAGGAAGAGAGGGACAGGGGAGGAGGTAAAGAGAGAAAGAGAGAGACAGAGGGGTAAAAGGAAAAGAGAGACATGGGAGGAGGTAAAGAGGAAAAGAGAGACAGGGGAGGAGGTAACGAGGAAGAGAGAGACAGAGGAGGAGGTAAAGAGAGGAAGAGAGAGACAGGGAGGAGGTTAAAGGGAAAAGAGAGACAGGGGAGGAGGTAAAGAGAGGAAGAGAGAGACAGAGGAGGAGATAAAGAGAGGAAGAGAGAGACAGAGGAGGAGGTAAAGAGGAAAAGAGAGACAGGGAGGAGGTAAAGAGGAAAAGAGAGACATGGGAGGAGGTAAAGAGAAAAGAGAGACAGGGGAGGAGGTAAAGAGAAGAGAGAAACAGGGGAGGAGGTAAAAGAGAAAGAGAGAGACAGGGGAGGAGGTAAAGAGGGAAGAGAGAGACAGAGGAGGAGGTAAAGAGAGAAGAGAGAGACAGGGGGGAAGGTAAAGAGGAAAAGAGAGACAGGGGAGGAGGTAAAGAAGGAAGAGAGAGACAGAGGAGGAGGTAAAGAAGAGGAAGAGAGAGGACAGGGAGAG